>NW_027413315.1:0-98955 GCF_048544455.1 Silene latifolia
ATCAACACCCTCATCATCATCAACCTCATCATCGACATTCCCATCTTCACCCGATCTTTCACCCTTATATGTGCTTGGAAAGAAGACTTCCCTATCCGCCCAACTAGGCAAAGGACAAGAAGGATCAAGTAGTCCTTGCCTAGCTAAATGAAAGAGGGGTGGATATTGGGCCAAGTATGCATCTACTCGATCATTGTAAGCTTGTTTATGCATTTCTTGCATAAGTAGAGTCATGTAGTCATTGCCCACTTCAACACCTTCGGGTTTGAACTCTTGATATTTGAATGGATAGGGTGGTGTGACAATGGAGGAGGAGGGCTCTTCAATCTCGCCCCTTTGTTGACGGATGATGTACTCGGCGCCTTTTGAGAGTGGAAGTAGATAGTTTGTTCTATGAGCACTCAAGCGGCATATCTTGGAAGGCAAAGTGAAAGATCTAGCATCATTGGTGAGCCACCCATAGTTGGAGTCAAGAGGATTATGCTTGACCCATTTTTACTTGTTAATCATGGCATCCAAGTCAATGAGATGACCCCCTTTTTTCGCCACATAGGTGTTATCCTTGTTGAAATTTGGATCAAAGTACTTGGCCAAGAGAGTAACTAGACTTCCATTTACGATAAAAGCGGTGCCTTCCTTACCACAATCAACATTGAGCCATCTTTCCACCAAAAGCCTTAGAGCATTGTAAGGCTTGGTGAATTCCCTTCCAAATTTAAGGCCGACTCAAGTAGAACAAAATCGAGCTTTGTAAAGTGATTAGTGTATTTTCTTGCAATTATAGTATTCCCGATGACCTTGTGCCACACTCTAATGCCCGGATGGTGGACTAATAGAGCGCGACAAGCATGAAAGTTCTCAAATTTCTTCCCGGAAATCGCCTCCCAAAGAGGAGCGGGGTCATATTTTTCGGGCATCTTATGATAATAAGGTGTATCGCTAAGACCTAACGCTTTACTCAAAACATCAAAGGTGATGCGCCTATTCACATTGGCAAGGCGAAACTCGATGTATGTTCTAGTCTCTACCTTGGACACTTTCAATGAACTTAGGAATTCCAAGGTAATGGAGGGGTATGTCAATTCTCTTGTAGTAAACAATTTTCCCAACCCCATGGCTTCAAAGAAGGCTTTTGTTTGTTCAAGGACACCCAATTTGTTCAAGGCATCTTCACATATGAATTTGGTGGGTAGAATGGATTTCTTAGCATACTTGGCAAATGTATCCCTATGGGAGTTAGAAATAAAATATACCTCCGGATAGTTTGATAATTGAGCAATTTCTCGAGTTGTTGATGTTGTTGCTTCCAAGGGAGAATTTTGTTGTTGTTGAACTTCCAAGTTTGCACTAGCAACCACCATAGCCATTGAAGCTTTCTTTGCTTGAAGGCATTGTTGCCTTTTTTAGAGTGCCTTTGCCTTGAGTGCCTTTGTTGATCCTTTTGTTCTTGCCATTGATGATTATACCAAGGAAAGATTGAAAATCTTCAATTTCCAATTATACCCAAATCGATTTTAAGATGAAAGGTTTTGCCTTTGTATTTCAAAAATCGACTCAAAGGTTGAAGATTTTGGCGCTTGGATTGATTATTTTTGGAAAAGGAGTGATTAATTGTTGTTGTAAGGAAGTTTGGATTTGATTTTGTTGAATTTGGTTGAGGAAATCTTGTTTTGGTGATGGAGAGGATGAGGGTTTTGGGGTTTTGGGGTTTATGGGTAGTGTTTGAATGTATGAATGAATGAATGAATGTGGGAAGGGGTATTTAAAAACACCCGAAATTTCGAATCTGCAGGGGGAAGACGAGCGGATTCCCTTCGGGACGCTCGGATTCTGCTCAATTTGGGTTCAGGAAATCTCGCCTAAAGACGAGCGTCTTTCAGTGAAGATGAGCAGATTCTTTTAAAGACGAGCGGATTCTGTTACAGCGAATTTTCTTATTCTGCACTGGCAAAAAGACGAGCGTCTTCTTGCAAAGACGAGCGGATTCTTTCAGACGAGCGTCTTCTCTGCTGGGACGCTCGTATTCTCTAACAATGCCAAATTTTCAACTTTGCAGCTCATTTGGACGGACGGATTCTGCAACAGACGCCCGGATTCCCATAAGACGAGCGGATTACCCATAGGGACGCTCGGATTCCTCCTGGTCTACCTGGATTCAGTTCCATCCGTGCACTTGCATATCCCGTGTCATTTTCATTCTTCAAATCCCGTGTTCTTCATTGTAGGGGCACTACTAAGGCATGAATAGCCTAGGCAATTGCTATCCCCACACTAAATTAAAGCACTACACATCAATAAAATCATTAGTCCCTCCCTCACTTCTCTAAAAAATGATAATTATCTTGATCAAAGCATAAAAATCCAAAAATGACAAAAATGCAATGTAAGAATTAAAATGCAAATTAGGGAGTTAGAAATATTTACAAATTGTGGTTTGGAGAGGACTCCACCAAACTCTCATCCTTAGTGAGATGTCATGGGGGCATGTCCAAGGTGTTGTTGATGTTACTCAACACCTTGAAGAAGTAGTCAAAAGCTTGTTCATTATCATGATAAAGATCTTCAATAGATCTTTGCCCTTGTTGTCCTTCATGTTGGCCTTGATTGATAGCATTACCAATGTAGGGATTGAAAATCCCTTCAAACTCAACGTCCCAAAGACCGCAAACTTCATATACTTGATCACTAAAGATCTCTTGAGTTGATAGAGACAACTCTCCCACTTTCTTGTCTTGGCCAATGAGCCCTCTTCTTCATTGCTTGACTTTGGTGAGCTTTTCAAGCTCTCTTTGTTATAATTCACTTGCTCTTTGAATGGAGCATCATCGATTTTCTTCTTCCATTGGAATTCCGACTTCTTCCTATCATCCTTCCGGCTATAATGATCAACCATAAAACATGGTTCATGCAAACGGGGAGCTCTCATGGTCTTGTCAAGATTGAAAGTTATGCTCTCATCTCCCACTTCTAGAGTGAGCTCTCCATGCATCACATCTATCACCGCACCCGCGGTGTGCAAGAAAGGTCTACCTAGAATGATTGGAATATTGGAGTCTTCTTCCATGTCAACAATGACAAAGTCCACCGGGATGAAAAATTTCCCAACTCTAACGGGAACATCTTTCCATATCCCTAATGGTGTCTTCGTCGATCTATCGGCCATTTGGAGTGTGATATTGGTGCATTTAAGCTCTCCCATTCCTAACCTTTTACTCACCGAGTACGGAATAACACTCACACTAGCCCCTAGATCACATAAGGCTTTGTTGATCGTGGTGTCGCCAATGGTACACGGTATTGAGAAGCTTCCCGGATCTTTAATTTTTGGAGGTGAACTCCCTTGAAATATTGCACTACTCACCTTAGTGAAGGCGATAGTATCAAGCTTCCGGATCGACTTCTTTTTCGTGAGGATGTCTTTCATGTATTTTGCATAGGCCGGCACGTGATTAATTAATTCCGTGAAAGGAATCGAGACTTCCAAATTCTTCACAATTTCCATAAATTTTCCAAGTTGGTCATCAAATTTGGGCTTGGCTTGACGACTTAGAAAAGGAAGTCTAATCACAATAGGTTCCTTCTCCTTGACCTTGTCTTCATCTTTCTTTGAAACTTCTTTTGATGGTTCTCCATCCTTGGAGTTTTGCACAACTTCTTCTTTATCACTAGCTTCCACAACTTCATCCTCAACTTGCTTCTTTGGTGCTTCATACCTCGTACCGCTCCTCAAGTGAATGGCACTAACCGTTTCATGTCTTGGGGGATTACTTTGAGGTGGTAATTGCCCCTTTTGTCTTTGTGAGCTTGAGGATGCCAGTTGAGTCAATTGGGTTTCCAACATTTTGGTGTGGGCTAGGATGTTGTTGATGGTGAGTTCCTTTGCTTGACTATCCTTTTGCATTTGAGTGAAAAACTCTTGTTGATTCTTTTGCATTTGGAGGACCGCTTTTTGAACATCAAAACCTTGGTCATTTTGTTGATTGTATGGAGTTTGATTTTGGTAACCTTGGTTTTGGTTGTAAAAGGGTCTTTGATTTTGGTTTCTCATGGGAGGTGGGGTGTATGTTGGTTGAGGGTTTTGAACATTTTGGCTTTTGTATGAGAGATTTGGGTGGAATTTGGTGTTTTCATTGTAATAATTGGAGTAAGGGGTACCACTCTTGTATGCTTGAAAAGCATTCACTTGTTCATTTGTTCCCTACATTCACTTTGGTCATGTCCCAAAGTCACAATACTCACATATCCCACTTGGGATTGATGAAGATGCCGTCATGGCATTAACATGATGCTTTGGTGATTTTGAGGCTTCTTCAAGTCTAGCCATAGTTTTTTCGAACTTCAAATTGATGGTATCAATGTGAGCACTAAGTTGAGCACCCAATTGAGTAATGGAGTCCACTTCATGCTTTCCTCCTCTAGTAGCCTTGCGAGGTCTACTATATTGTGAATTATGGACCGCCATTTCCTCAATCTTGTTCCAAGTTTGATTGTCATCAACTTCGGTGAACATTCCATTTGATCCCATGTTGAGAATGTTTCTTGAGTCTTCATAAAGACCGTTCCAAAATTGTTGTACCAAGAACCACTTGCTAAGTCCATGATGAGGACATGAGCGACAAATTCCCATGAATCGCTCCCAAGCTTCATACAAAGATTCTTCATCTCTTTGCTTAAAGCCCGTAATTTGAGCTCTTAGCATGTTAGTCTTTTCCGGTGGATAGAACTTTTTGTAGAAAGCTAGAGCCAACTTCTTCCAAGAATCAATTCCGAGAGTAGCCTTATCAAGGCCTTTCAACCATTGTTTCGCGGTGTCAATTAGAGAAAAAGGAAATAAGACCTATCGAATTTGGTCTTGAGTTACACCGGTTTGAGAAATCGCATCACAATAGTCACAAAAAGTCTCCATATGAGAGTGAGGGTCTGCACTAGGCATCCCCCCAAATTGGCTTCTTTCGACTAATTGGATAAATGCGGATTTGGCTATAAAATTTCTGGTTAAGTGTTGTGATGTGGGAGTACCATTAGGTAGGTTCTCCTCGGTTGGTACGGAATGTGATGAAAATTTAGGCATTGTGGGTTGATTTTATGTTGGGTTTTGTGTTGGGTTCTCCTCACCTTCTCTTGCAAAAGGGTTGATGAACTCAATAATGTTTGGTTGAATATCTACAACCTCACCAATACCTCTCAAAGTTCTCCTAGCAAGTCTTCTATTGTTTGTCAAAGTCCTTTCAATTTCGTGATCAAAGGGTAACAAGTTACCTTGTGATCTTCTAGACATGCAAAATATCAAACAACTCGAAAATAATTAGAACAAACCTTGAGGAGTTTTACTTCCCCAAGGCAAAGAAAGACACAACTAATAACAACATAAAAAAATCTAAATCAAATTAACACCATCCCCGGCAACGGCGCCATTTTTGGTCGGACTCACGATGGAAGTTTAGTTTTTGGTACTTGTCGTTAGGAGCACCTAGACCAAAACACAATTTATAACTTCACAAACAACTCTACAATTAGTAAAGAGGCAAGTAAAGGTCGGGAATTGAGATGAGATTTTCAATTGCAACTAGCGGTGTCTAAGGGTGTCACAAATTGGGGTTTGAAGTAGAAGATCACTAAACTAAATACAAATGAAAGTAAACAAGCAAGATGATTAAAAAGGGATGTAAACAATTTATAAAAGTCACTAGGGTGTCATGGGGTCATAGGGGATTCATGGGAATTGATCATACAAATATATTCTCAAATTATAAGCAAGCATTTATTGTTGTGATGGATCGAGTTGGTTTATATCTTACAATCCTAGGAAAGTTTGGGTCCCGGAGCCGAATCGATTAGATTGTACAACACCTATAAGTCGACTTAATCTTCCCTACTCAACTATATGCATGGTCTAATGAGACTCGAGTTGGTTTATGTTTTACAAGTCTCATTGAAAAGATAGGTGATGGGTAAAAAATGCAAGGATTCATAGGCTCGCATTTCATCAAACATAACATGTGCATAAGTTGAGATCACAACAAGCAAGCAAATAAACTATGAAAACATATTAATTTAAGCATGAATCATCCCCCATGTTGGTTTCCCCTAATTACCCATTAACCCTAGCTAAGGAAACTACTCACTCATTATCATGTTGAACATGCTAGCAAGGTTGTCAATCATACCAACAAAGTGAAACATGATTAATAAATGAAGATAATTAACAATAATTAAAAAGGGATTAAGAGAATTATACCTACTAATGATTCCAATAATAAATCAAAGAATAATAGAAGTACTTCATGATAGATTGGAAGGTTGTCAATCTCTCAAGAATAACCCAAATAATCTTCAATTACCCAAAACAAAGGATGAACAAGAGAGAGATTAAGGAAATGAAACTTATATTAAAACTTGATTAAATGTTGATTCCAATATTAAAGAGAGTTTTGATTGATATTAACTACACTAAAGATTGCTAAGAAGAACATCCTAATCTAATTAGACTAATGGGGTATTTATAGTGGGAATTAGTTACATAGATTAGGGTTTACTAAGGGCTTAAATGACGATTAAGTCCTTGAGGAATCGCCGGTCTCTAGGGAGACTCCGGTCTCCTTTTCGCCGGTCTTAAAAAAATATGCGCATCCTTCCTTGAAACTTGTAGAAGACGAAATGGCCGACAGGCAATCCGAGCGTCCAGGGCACGGGACGGGCGGATTGGGGGTGTTTTGGACGAGCGGATTGTGGTGGTGGACGGGCGGCTTGGAGTGATTCTGGACGGGCGTCCAGCTGGGGAAGACGCTTGTATTGTACCTCTTGGACGGGTGGCTTGTGGACAATCCGCTCGGATTGTCTTACAGCTACTTTCTTTCTTCTTTTCTTCCTTTTTCTTCATAAAATCCTTGGGGATTTCCTCGGGGATGCAAGGATCTTTTCTCATCATTGCCCATCTACTATAGTATGTACAAAGCCCTTCTAGTCTTGTCTTCTCTTTGATGCTTGGTCATTGAATTCAATCAATTTAGCTCTATTTTGCCATGAAAATGCAAGGTTTGCACTCCTTTCCTACCAAGGAAACAAAACCTTAAAGAATATGCAAAACAAAGGACTAAAGACAATAAATAATCCAAATATGCACTAAAAAGCATGGGAACAAGGCTAATTCGGGGACTAAATATACTCTAATTATGGTCACATCAATTAGCTAGGCATGAGTCACCACGAGTCAATTAGGAGTCTTCCGCTGCTGTGTCGAACATTTTATTTACCTTAGTTGGTTTGGTTTTTGTAACAGTTGTATCGTACTCTTATCAGTTTGGTTTTGGCATGTAATCACTTTAAATTTATTTACTTCAAGTACGTTCTTTTATGGTCTATTTGATATACCCTACCTCGGACAACCGAGACGGTAGCACTTTCATGCATTAGGTGGTCTTGGTAAGGCACATTCGTGTATGGGGGTGTTACAAGTGCAGCTAGTTGATTAAACAAACTGTTGTTTGAACTTTGAAGTTATGGTATCTATACATGAAAATATTAACTAAGCAGACAATGTAGGAGATGGCCAAGGACATGGGCCTTGACTTGGAGGTCGTCCACCCATCGTCTATCGTTGGTCCGTTACTTGCACCTCAGCCAACTAGCACACTGCTATTAGTGCTTAGAATCATCAATGGTAAAATCTGTCAAAAACCGGTCCTTAGAAACTAAACAAATCCTCAAAATCATATGATAAAATTTCGTCATTAGTAGCATAAAGTGTTTTAGTTATTTTAGATAAAGTAATACCAAAGAATAAATCAATACAGCCTGCTAAAACAAAGAGAGTACTAATTATTGATTATTTGTATGGCATCTCTTAGGCGCGATAAGTGAATACCCAAACCATATGCTCTCTAGTAAGGTAGAGGATTTGATCCTACAATCAAGTGTAAGAGTACAACTAACATGAATTCTTGAGGAGAAAATTTAATATCGCCGCGTATACTTTTGCTGACGAAAGTGAAAACAATAATCCGTCTAAGCTCTCTTAGTTCACTCTCACAAGGCACAATCTGGTGAGAATATAGTTGCGGATACCATGTCCAATCACACTCTGAAACCTATATGATAAGTGAGAATAAATATACCTGAATCACACAAAATATTAAATGTTGAAAGTAACTGAAATCTTTCAACAGGAGTTCAGTAACCATTGACAGTTGAAGACTTTTTCTGGACTCGATCTCTAGCTTTATTCACCATTCGTATTTGAGGCCGGGATGATAGCCATTGGCTTTCAATTAAAAATTACGCGTAAAATACAATTTCAAGATGTCACACACAAGAACAGTGACATTTCAAACTAGTCACCAATGTATATTCTAGGCAAAATGACAACAAACACTAGCATAAATGAAAGCATTTGCCAAATATCTAAGACAAGGAGTGCATAGCAAGTTACCTGAGGATAAAGAGCAAGCAAACTATGGAATACGGTCTCTCAGCCAAGCCAGTTTACTTTGTTGACCCATAATCCTTTTTCAAGCTTTTTCGCTCAGCACACTAGTTTGTTCACTATTATGAGGTTCACAAAATAATGTATAAGATTCACACAAGCAGCTCCTATATTCACAAAATCAAGTCCCAAATTCACACCAATACAAAACTTGTAACCACGACAAAGAGTGTTACAAGGTTCAATAAATCAAACCCTAGATTCACAACGAAACAAACATATATGCATCATATAATTAACTTTTCATCATGACGGAGCAACTATTATAAGTTTCACAAAATCATGTCTAAGTTTCACACAATCAAGTCTCAGATTCACATCGAATTCACATTAACAAAAATATAGGCATCGAATTCACATCAACAAAAAAATATACATTACGCCGCGACAGAATGACTATTATAAGACTCACAATGTCATCATTAAGATTCGATCAACCAAGTCTTAAATTCACAAAATTAGATACATATTCACAAAATTGACAAACATCATAAAGTAAACCTCACAAAGACCTCAAATACAAAATCGAGCCTTATATTACAAAAACTCAAGTTTTAGATTCCACTACAATCACAATATTTTACAAATTTAAACTGAAATACAAAACAGTAATTTAAACAATTGAGCTAAATTTTGATCAAAATTATGAAATTACGTAGAAATTAATCGAAATCTTCTTCTAAAATTGCCGAAATCACGTTGTTGTATGTTGTTTTGATTAAATCTACGAACAATCGCTTCAATAGATGAGTTTATGGACCAGATTTGTGTTTGATTGAGAAATCGATGTACCTTGTTGCTTAAGGATTTGCGTTGAACGAGAGATGGAGTGCATTGTGCATTTGTGTTTTATTTTAGAGGGAGAAAGTATTTGGGCCAAATTAAAAGATTAGGGAGATCCCTAATTATCAGCCCAATGAATAATAGAGAGTCAGTCCATAAATCTGCTTAATGAAAGAATTTAGTGAAGTCGGCCGTCTCGCCATAATTAACGGCCTCACCAGAAAGTCTCCAGGTTTTTCAAAACACGTGATAGTCTCCAGGTTTTTCAAAACACATCAATTAATAGTTTTAGATAATAAACTAAAAAGATAACTTTTTGATTAATATATACTCCGTATTATACTGATTCGTTCTTGACCATTGATAGCAATCCTATGCTAGATTGAATTCCACAATCTTATCTTATAGTAGTAAATAAATCTTGCCTATTAGCTCAAACTTGGGAATCTAACACGGCATGTATCATGTATTTTGTTCCTCTTTTTTTGTTTTTTCCAATTGTACTGCTATATTGTTCTTTTATTTATTAAATTATTTGTTAGTTGTGTGTCAATATCTTGCGCTTTTCTTTATCATTCATACCATACTCATTTGTATTATCGATTATTTTGTGGATGATGAATGTGTAAGACAAATCAATTTATGTTTACTATTTCTTGAGGAGACAAAAAAATTGTGGTTTTTCTATTATTGATTAAGACAAAATATTATATTATCACCAAAAAGGTCAACAATCATGTTCCCTTAATTTATAGAATGTAGATGAAGGTGAGGCGCCTAAATTAGAGGATTTCAATAGAGATTATCACTCGCCCAAGTCAAATATTCTTAAAACGAATTACTGGGAGCCCAGAACGTAAACTTAATGGCAATACATGGTGTGATAGTGTATAGAGGGGAGAAAATGGGTCGTGTTGTATTAAAATACGAGCAGAGTCTAATACAGGTTGAGTTTTACGTGTACCGAGTCGTGTGAGAATAAAGATCAAAAGTTATATAAAAGAGTTTTCTTAATATACCTGAAAGGCACTTAGTTTATAAGTATAATCATATTATTTTGTATTATACGGGAAACAATTTGTATCGGACAAAAATTATATTACTACCATGATCTTCATCAAAGAAGATATTTGTAAAAAAACAAATTTAAGTAACAGATTTATCTCAAAAAAGGTTCATGTCATGCGAAATAGAGGAATTCTTTTACTATAAACGTAAAATTGATCATAAATAGTTTACTAACTTACGTTATAAATAGCTAAGAAAAATTAAATTTATGTAGTATTAAACATTAGTGATAAAGATGATTAGAGATTAAACTATTTTGATTAGAAATAGAAGTCTTCTAAGTTCTAACCAACCAATTCTGCTATACTAAGTACTAACATCATAATATTTGTATATAGACCCTCAAATTATTTCTTAAACGCTGTTAGAGGCTATACCTATTGTTAAGTGGGAATGTCAAATAGACCTATTGTATTAGTGTATAAGAGTTGCAATGCAAATAGAGTACCACAATTTCGCTACTAATAATAAATCCTATTTACTTTAGATAATTTTTTTTCTTTTTAAAGGTAAATCTTAAAAGATATAAAGTATAGAAGATAATATATTAATGTATGTATAAAGTTTTTTTGAAACACTTTATTAGTAGATAATTTAAATAAAGATAATGAATTTTGTTAGAATTAGTAGATATCCGATCCATTATCTTACATATCCAAATTCACTAATGAAAAGGCGACCGAGTCAATGTTATGTAACCAACTTTTCTTATTTGGTAATAATCATATTCATTTTATCTTTTTTTTTTTTGCCAATATCTTACAATTTACAATTTGAATCTCATTATTTAATAATCGTGAAATCATACCTATAAAATCAAAGATCGAAAACTTTAAATTATACTATTTAATTAACATTATTTAAACCTATTTTATTTTAATATGCGTTTGTCAATAATGTGTTGTTTTTACGACGGTTTTGAGAATAATCTTAATAGATAATTTGAAAAACATCATTTACACTTTTCGATAGACAAGCAATTGGCCAAAGGAAGACATCAAATGTTTTTTTGTCTTGATTGATGAATTTTTGTGGAGAAAAATAAAACAAAACTCAATGAAGAGTCTGGAGATTCATCTTTGGTCGTGATATACTTCCTCAAATGAGACCAAAACCCCAAAATCTACCATTTTAATGACAAACTATTATAGCTTTAAAAATTATTTACAAGACCTTAAAAGAAGTTCATTGGAGATTCATCTTAAATGGGTGACGTGATAAACGTCATCAAGAAACCAACAAACCCTTGACCCAACGAGGAGAACAAAGTGCACTTACGCCCAAAATAAAGATAAAAGGTAGAAGGGCTTACTATGAAAATTACCAAGTGAGGAGAACAAATCTCCAAAAACAGTCTTTTGCCTTTTGTTCAAGACAAATTTGGGAAAGTGTAGGTGGGTGGAGGTGGAAACCCAGTGGAACTTTTCGTGATAGAGTGGGCAAAACCCTCTAGAAAACCGCGAGAGAGGACGTGCAACACAAACCCGATGCAAACATCTTCTCTCCTAGTTATCCTCTGGATAAGGGGAGACAAAACCACAAGGAGTTTATTATTTGAAAACAGAAAAACGATAAAAAGACTTAAACATTTTAGAGGATTCCACCGCATCCGACCCGAACCTCAATCAAATTAAGAAAACCCATTTTATTTTATATACAATTATCACATCAAGTAATATTAAAATATGAAACCCTAAGTAAAAATGACTCTTTGATACACAAAAAATGAAAACCAAAGAAGAAGCCAAAAACAAGATGGAGATTAATGGAAAATGAGTTGGATGAAAAAGAACGACACCAAAAAAATAGTGGGAAAACCCAAAATAAGAGGACCATCGGCTACATGCAACTAGATCAATCCTTAGAACTGAAGATGGCAAATGGGAACAAAGGTGACCAACTTTTAAAGGTAATAAATTTGACCATTTTTTGCTTTAATCATTTGAAATCGAATCGACTTGTGAGCAAGGACGTTCGATTTTCAAATCTTTCCAAAAAGTTGATCGGCTTATAAGGTTGTTGTTTAATCGAGCCAAATCAATAGCTGTTTTATTTCTTTCATACAAATTCATTTTTTGAGAAAGATAAACACAAAACCTAACCATATTTACATCATGAAATAGCATACAAACTCAAATTAGAATCACAATATACCATTATAATTAGAACAATCAAATAACTCAACCTAATATATCAATCGAGCATACCATTCAATCAACTAATCATATAAAGACTACGCTACTATATTCAATAACAAAAATGACCCTTATCTTTACCTTAGTTACATGTGCTAATAACTGTCCACGATGTACGAATTGGTATCCGAGTTACACAAGTTCATACCTAAAGCGACAATGCTGACAAACCATACAAAAACGTCAATTTCTATGCATAGGGTGGAAAATGAAAGATTGTCAAATGGTTAAATGTTACAACTATTACATGAGGAACGAAATGATGTAAGAATCGCTTAATTTCATTGAGTAACAAAGGAGTTACGGGGTTTTGAAGTTGAATGTATGAAATGGAAAGAAGAGGCAGTTAAATAAAAAAGAACACAAACGTAATGTGAGTTTAGATTTTACTACTTTTGACTTACGAATAAAGAAAGAGAGTGAATGGGGTTTACCCACAAATATTTGGTTAATAATCATATCTCAAACATCATTCCTCGTCCCAAATTAGTCTAATAAACCAATCTTATTATTTAATAATTGTATCACACGGGCATGAAATCTAGTTCAGTATACTTTAAATTATATATTTAATTGTTCCGATTATTTTTTACGAAAATTTTATTTTATATGGGACCCGTAAAGTATGTATGTTTTTTAATTTTGAGAATAATCTTTTAAAATAATTTGAATCACTCATTTACATTTTGGGTCCGCAACAAATTATATAAAATCATCTTATGGAATACTTCTTCAAATTAATATTATGATAAAATTTTATACATTCCGTGTAAAGAAAATGAATAACATTTACGCAAAATTAATTACAAATGGGGTAAATGTAATTGAATTACATAATTTTTAAAACAAAATTACACAATAAAATTACATAATTTGGAAGGAATTAAAATATATAGGGATCGAACATACATAGAAACGAATTACAAAAATAAATAACATGTATTTTTCTTATAAATAATTTTACCATGCAATGTGGGAACAAAATCACAACATAATTTTTAAAAAGGAAGAGGAACACTTTTTTTTTAAAAAACAATAACAACGGCATATGTCCACTTGGAATATAAATTATTGCATATGCATTTTATTTTATATAATTATCACATCGAAATTGAAGGTGACAATGATAGGAAAAAGTTAATATAGTCTTCAACAAGCATTTAAAACTATTTTTAATTTTTTTTTCTCTAAAAAAACAAATAAATAAATTTTCATTTAATTTAAAAGTTGATAAAAAAATTTTAAAAAAATTTTTTAATAAATTTTTTAATAAATAATTCACAATTGTTATAACAAATATCTTATCTTTATTAATGGGAACAAATGACCAACTAGTAGTGGTCATTAAATTTGACACTTTTTTTTTCTTGAAGTCGATCGTTATGAGTGGGACGTTCGATTCATCCAATGTTGATTTATTTTTAATCGAGCCAAATCAACGTAGCTATAACAAATTCTTTCATACAAATTCAATTATGAGAACAAATACTATGAAATAATATTATGAAATAATTTTATACAAACTCAAATTAAATCACAAAATTAATAGAACATAATATATAATCAACCTAATTACAAATCGAGAATAAATCAAAACTAATTACAAATAAATGAATTACATAATTCAAAACAAAAATTAAATAATAATAAAATTACATAATTCGACGATGTACGAATTACATTTAATTACGATTGAATTACCTAAAGCGACAATAAATTACAAAAACGTATAATTTTTAAAAAACTGGAAAATGAAAGATTGTCAAATGGTTAAATTTACAACTATTTCCTCTTAAATGATGCAAGAACACTTAATTTTTGTAACAAAGGAGTTACGGGGTTTTAAAACATTAATGGAAAGAAGAGGCAGTTTAAAAAAGAACACAAACTAGATAATGTGAGTTTAGATTTTACTACTTTTGAAATACGAATAAAAAAAAGTGAATGGGGTTTACATCCAAAAACATTAATAGGCCCATCTCAAACATCGTTCCTTTTCCAAATTAGTTTAATAAACCAATACTCATAAAACTCAGGTCGCATTGCAAATTAATTACTTTATCCACAAATATTCAATTCGGAAATAAACGAAGTTATTTGGAGTTTTAAATGAAATTTATCATTTCTATATAAAATTAACTTTTTAATCAAAACATATTTTTTTAAATCCTAAATTTTACAAGTGTTACATGGTTTAATATGGTATCATAGCCCAAGGTGTCGTCCCGGGTTCAATGAAATTTATACTGAGCATAAATTAATGCCACTAAAGGAGGACTTCTTTGAGGTTTGTCAATTACAAGTTTTATGTGCTCCGATTTATCCCCCATGTCACATGTGAGTGTCAGCTTAAACTGGGCCTACATTAATGCTTGCATAACACATCACTCAAACCCTTGTTGAGTATGAAAAGTTAACTTTAACTTAACGACCATACCTAAACTCACTAATATAAGTAACATTTGTTTACCAAGAAGAAGCCTCTCTTGGTGAGCATATCAGTGGTTGGAAGTTTTCGCTGAACTGCCAATTGGAGTGTGACTTTATGCCGAGGTAAGAACAAGCAACACTGGAGAGCCTTAAAACAGATTTGAGGAGGGAATCTCGGTTGTAATAAATCATAAGCCTTTCCTACAGAGAACCCGCCGTGATTGAGACAACCATGCAAAGTATTCTTGGCCTCATGCACATTACCTAAATGTTTGATGAGCACATCTCTAGCAAGAATAACCCCTTTGATACTTTCAGAGTAATATTCCTGAACATTAAGATCTCATATAGAACAATGAGCAAGATAGTACTTAGACACCCAAATAGACCACACATAACCAGTCCCTCTATCCAGGTGCCATAACCATTTAAGTATATTTGCCTGGTTCCATGCTATTATAGCTTTCACTTGGAATCCACCCTCCACTCAAGGAGTACAGATGCTCTGCCAGCTCTTGAAGATGACCTTCCTAAACCCCTCTGAATACCCCCAGAACAGCTGCCTACAATAGGTGGAGATAGCATTGCAGATTGCCTTAGGTAAGACTAAACTGCCACACCAGAAGTTGTAGAGACCAAAGACCACTAAGTTAAGCACTTGGAGCTTACAAGCATAGGATGAAAATTTTGAGGCACAGCTTTGGACCAGATTCTGAATCCTCATGACCAAGCCCTCATACATGCTACTAGTAAGCCTAGCAGGATTTAAAGGAAGACCCAAGTATCAAAATGAGAATTGACCTTCAGTTAACCCTATTTCAAACAAGATTCTTCGCGCCTCGCTTACAGAGGAGGGATGATACGCAAATTTATACAACAAATAAGGTCAAAGGCGACCATATAAGGCGACTGTTCTCAGTCGCCATTATAAATACAGCGACTAAGAACCGTCGCCCGCACTTGGTAGCTAGGTTTAGTCGCCTTTGGCGATGGTAACAGTCGCCAAATTTAGCGACTGAATTTTTAAAAGCGGGCGACAGATACTCGTCGCCAAACTGGCGATTGATTTTACTCTTCAGTCGCCAAATTGGCGACGGTCATTGGTCGCCAAATAGAGGCCACGTTACCTCCATATGGGACAAATTGGCGACGGGTTTTAGTCGCCAATTGGCGACGGGTTCCAGTCGCTATTTTGGCGACTGTTTTCAGTCGCAATTTAGTCGCCATTTTTAATTTTAGATCAAAAGGTTGGCGACTGTTTTCCGTCGCCATTTGCCCAGTTTCAGTCTCCAATTGTACATGTTTTTAAGCCTAAAAATCATTTTTGGCCTACCCAAATACGTAAAAACCTGCAAATAAACCAACAACAGCAGCAGAGAACACATGGGAAGCCAAACACGACCAAATTTTATAAATAAAATCATGTTTCATACACAAGTACGAGTTTTGGTGCTCTAACATCATCCGGCAATAACATTTTCTCTAAAAAACTACATAACCGGGAAACTTGCTCCCGCTTCACTACCTCCTCCATAATTAGGATCTCTAAGATACTTATCTTGCGGGCGCCACCCACTGTTGCAATTGGCAAAAAAGGAGTTCATCCTATCTATTTTCTCCTTCATCCTCCTTATTTCTTCATCTCTCTCGGCATCCCGCTTCTCCTTGGCGGCTAATTGAGCTTGGAGCACACTTACAATACCCGGGGTATAATCTTGTTGTTGGGAGGAAATTGACCCTCTTCTTGTTGGAGGATCGTAGTAAAGCTTTTTTGCCGTCCCGGCTCCATACACATCTCCTCTTTAGAACCCCTCAACAAGATCAAACCATAGCTCGTTGTCATCAATGTCCGGGTTGTTCTTCTTTCGGACAAGGAATCGATCCTACAAAATTGATAAAATGTTAATGGTTAGAGGTTACCTGTCTAAAAATTGATAAAACATGTACTTTAACACATTAAGAAATGTTTTTTTTTGACACTTACATATAAGTCTTGATCTTTTGCCTTTGTGAAGATCAACTTGCCCTTGCTTGCCCTCTTTGCATGAGTGTCAACAAAGAGATCTACAATCGTGGGCATCTTGCCCTTATTCTTCTTGGCCTTCCGGAAAAAAAAACAAGGAATTGTTACTCAAACATGATAACTAATAAGACAAAATTAGAAGACTATTAAATTAAAAGCTAAGACTAATAACTTACACTTGACAACACTCGATCATGGAAAGATTGAGACCCTCCGTAATGAGTAGGATCAACTTCCGCGTCCTTTTCTCCTCCTCTCTTGTTCATTTTGTTCCGGGCCGATGCTTCTTTGAACTCAGGACTGTTCCGCTACTTGGTAAATTTCTCACATGACGTACCTATAATCAATAAAATATCAATTATTAATATAGTTTCAAAATATGTAATAAATTTTAACTAATTACAGGTATTAAAAGAGATTAAATACCTTTCATGAAAGATAACGCCTTCTTTGTCCTAGACACCTTATACATGTTGTCCCTTAGCCTCTTCTTGCCAATGTCATTATACCTTTGCCAAACTAGGCGCTCAAAGTCGGTTGGCCAATAGAACACACGCTACAAAAATGTAAACAAACTTATGAGAAACAAATCAATAATAAGAAAATTAGAATAAATAAATTATATCTAATAATATATATTTTATAAATAGATACCCGGAAGTTGTTGAACCACATCTCCTTATCTTCATTACTAGCGTTACTCCAACAAGTGACGTCGTGTGTCATGTTCTCTTGGGCGCTAGCAGTCACTCCACGAACAATTGTTTGACTCTAAACCTGAAATCAAACATGTTAAAAACATAATTATATGGGAAAAAAAATAATGTACAACATATGTGAAAAAAAGTCATTTATTACTAAATAAAAAATTAAAAACTAGGATGAATAAAAAATTACCAAAGACCGGTCGGGCCGTCAGTATGGCGGGGTATAGCGACCTCCTCCTCCTCACTCAACTCCATAGTAGAACGGTCAACGTCCTCCTCCTGCTCACGGGAGCTACTACCCCCGCTAGAGCCCATGCAGCCCTACCTCCTCCACGAGCCATGTGCACTACAATTGAAGAAAAAGTGTTAGCAAACATTACAGGATAAATATTATAAGATACAAAAAAATAAAACCTAATAAACAGATATAAAAGAAGAAGATAAAACACTAATAATTGTTTCCAAATTTTGATATGTATATTTTCAATACCTTATCTTACTCATCATCATCATCATCATCATCTTCTTCTTCTTCTTCTTCTTCTTCTTCTTCTTCTTCTTCTTCTTCTTCTTCTTCTTCTTCCTTCTTCTTCTTCTTCTTCTTCTTCTTCCTCCCCCTCCTCATCAGTTTGTTCTTCTTCCCCCTCTTCTATCTCATCCCTCTCCTTATCATTCTCTTCTTCTGCTTCCTCTTCTAACTCCTCCTCCGCTCCTATCTCATTTGGATAAATAATTTCATCATGATCAACTGGGGACAAAACTATTTCTGATACAACCTCTTCTTGGAAAAAAGATGTACCAACATCTGATCGTGCCTTTGTTTTAAAAACCGCACACCATTGCTTTTGTTGTCTATCATTACTTGTGCTCGAAAAAGATGCAAAATAAACTTGATGAGCTTGTTGTGCAAGTATAAATGGGTCATATTTAGAGTAGGTTTGAGTATGATTCACTTCCACGAGTTTGTAACGATCATGGACTCTCGTTCCAGCTACGGAATTATCCCTCCATTGAATCTTGAATAAGACAGTTTTATAACCCCGATCCCGGCCATTGTAGCACAACTCAAAGATATCCTCTAATATGCCATAATATTCATTGCCATCAAGAGAAGAAATAGTAACGCCGTAGTTGCATCTAGCCTTACTTTTCCCATAGTCAAATGTTTGAAACTTAAACCCATTAACTGAATATCGATTCCACGTCACAACCTTTCGAGAAGGACCCAAAGCCAAGCTTCTTATCACATCATCTTGAATATTTAGCTCATATACATGCTTCCAAAACCAGGCTGGAAATTAATCCTCTTGCTTACTCCAAACATCCTCTCTATTCACATTAGGGTGTTCTTTAATGAAATCTGTCATAAATTGAGCTTCATATGGCTCCAAAACCTCACAATTAGATAGCACATAAAGGTGGGCACGGTTATACTCCTTGTCATCCAGAAATCTTGTTCCCCCAGCTGATGAACACCCTATTTCATCTTGTATTTGGAAACACTTGGGTATACTTGTGTCTAGTTTATCCGCTTCATCAATATTCAAGTTTTTTGCTTTGGTGTCAATATGTTTTTCAAAATAAAGAGAGCAAAAATTGGCAATCTCTTCTGTTAGGTAGGCATTGCATATAGAACCTTCCACACGAGCTTTATTACCAATTTTTTTCTTCGCATGATTAAGAAACCTTTCGAAAAGATACATCCACCTATATTGGACGGGTACACCAACTTTAGCTTCATATGGCAAATGGATAGGTAGATGCTCCATCGAATTGAAAAAAGAAGGCGGAAATATCATCTCAAGTTTACACAAAATTTTTGGTATTTGTTCTTATAAACGACTCGTGTCCTCAACTGATATCGTGGAAGAACATAAATCTCTAAAAATTGACTTATTTCTGTAACTGCATTCCAAACGGTAGTCGGGAGTAAATTTTTAAAAGCCACGGGTAATAAGCGCTCCATGAAAACATGACGATAATGACTTTTCAACCCTTTCAACTTCAGTTCCTTCAAATCAACACAACGGCTCAAATCGGATGCATATCTATCGGGAAACTTCAAGTTTCCCATCCAATCGCACAATACCTTTCTTTGAGCTTTGTCAAGAGTCAATATGGCTTTTGGTTTAGCCTCATTCTTACGAATATGAAGTTTAGGACGATCACAAAATTTCTTCAATACTATTCTTGAATTAATATCATCATGTGTCTTTCCTTTTACATCCATAATCGTATGAATAAGTAGCTCAAAGAAGTTCTTTTCTATGTGCATCACATCTAAATTGTGTCTGATCAGCATTGTTTTCCAGTAGGGAAGCTCCCAAAAATACTTCTTTTAAACCAACCATTTTTTTTCTTTTTCAACTCTTTAAACTCTTCTTCAGTTCCATTGACAGTTGATGGCAAATCACGTACAGCCTCCCATACCTCATTCCTTGAGTCGAACCGGAGCATTGTCACGCACCTCCTTACCTTTTAAGAAAGATTTTTTGTTCTTCCTATGGATATGTCCATCCGGTAAGAAACATATATGACAATCAAACCAACTAATTTTTTTGGAATTAGGAAGATAAAATGCTTTACTCCTATCCATGCATTAAGGACATGGCTTTCGCCCAGCGGTTGGCCATCCTGATAGCATACCATATGCGGGAAAATCATTTATAGTCCATAACAATGAAGCTCTTAGTTGGAAATTTTGCTTCTTCGACACATCAAATGTTTCCACACCAACTTCCCACAAATACTTCAGTTCTTCCACCAAAGGTTGTAAATAAACATCCAGATGGTTTTTTGGGTTATCAGGACCGGGGATAAGTAAAGAGAGGAAAATAAATTGTCTTTTCAGACAAATCCAAGGAGGTAAGTTGTACGGCATGGTCATTACGGGCCAACACGAGTAATTTCTACCAAACTGACCAAAAGGGTCAAACCCATCTGTACACAAGCCAAGTCTCACATTGCGAGGTTCCTCGGCAAAATCAGGATATAACCTATCAAAACGCTTCCACTCCTCTCCGTCACTCGGATGACACATCTTTCCTGGTATACGAAGATTTTCTTTGTGCCATCTAATTTGGTTGGCAAGATTTTTCGTGGCATACATTCTTTGAAGTCTTAGAGCTAATTGAAAATAAATTAATGTGTTTACTGATATTGGTTTCTTTCTCTTTCCACTCCTCTTATTACCCTTCTTCCCCTTCAAAACAATATTTCCCTCACTTGTCTTATATCTATCCCTTTGACATTTCTTACATTTGTCAAGCAAAGCATCATCTTTCCAAAAAAGCATACATCCTTTAGGACATGCATCAATCTTTTCATGTGGAAGCTGAAGACCTTTAACCACTTTCTTGGTATTGTAGAAATTTCGGGTCATAACATTATTATCGGGTATAACATCCTCAACCAACGTAGCAATACTATCAACGGCTTTAAATGGCATATTATACTCACATTTTAAAGCAACTATCCTGGATGCAACTTGTAACAATGTCATTCTACCCCCCTCATATAAGGTTTTTTCGGAAGCACTTAGCATGTCAAAAAAGGCTTTTGCTTTTGGGTTTGGTAGTTCTTCATCAATCATTGGTACACGGTCGTCATTAATGAAATCATTAGACTGAAAGGCATCAAGTACCATATCTCTATATGGGTTCTCATTTTGTTGGATTTGAGGCTCTTCGGGATAATATTTTTCTCCATGGAAGATCCAACTGTAGTAGTTTGGAAAAAAAAACCATTTATAACAAGATACTCTTCTACTTCAATGTCAAATAAATATTTTAAGTTTTTACACTTAGTACAAGGACACCTAAGTTTATGTTGTTCCAAATTATATGAATCTTGACATCTAGCAAATTCAATAAATCCACGAACTCCCTTTACAAATCTAGCGATAGGACATTTATTCTTATCTACTCCTTCTTCGTACATCCAGCTACGTTCAGATCTCTTCATTTTAATCTATGCAATATATAGCAAACTAACCATTTTAAATAATAATATTTAATTTCAACAAAAAAATTTTACTTTAAATTTGTACTAACTTATCACATTATAGTAAATCAACAATGGTTATCTCATCCTCCATTTTATGCTAATTTCAAGATTTCAATTGGGTCCTTATCACTCCAACCTAAACTCATCAATGTACGTTTTCGAGTCACTAGTAAACACAAATTTGTGATTTATTAATGAGAAAAAAATTCGGCAGCAATTCCTCTTAATTCTCCAAATACACAATGTGGAATAGATTTATATTCCACATATGTATTTAGAGAACATTGAAGAAAATTGCAACCAAATTCTTTTCTCATTAATAAAATCACAACTATGTGTTTACTACCTAAGTGACTTGAAATGTACAAAGACAGTCCCAAAATGGGGACTATTCAAGAATTGCTCCTAATGAGTAATTCTTGAACGGGTACTAGGTCATTATATATTAAACAAGTTGTCAAAATTTTAAATAAAATTTTAAAAAATACAATTTATACATCATGCTCATTCTAACTTAATTCCGTCAATTATAAGGCAAATTTGTTTTATAACTAAAGTATGAAAAAAATTGACAATACTAACATTATACTACCTTCAACAATACTAACATTATACTACCTTCAACAATCCTAACATTATAATACCTTCAACAATACTAACATTATATACTACCTTCATAAAACTATACTACCTTCAACAATACTAACTTCAATATTACTAAAACTAAGTTACTACCTTCAATAATACTAATATTATCAAGATAACCTTCAATTACATCCCTTAATCAAATGACATTGCTAATTTAACAAAACCCCCCAATTTCTAACCCTAACTCAAATTAATTAAAAAAAATGCTAATTAAATTACAACTACATACATTAATAAGCATCACTAATGTATAAATTACAACTAGATACTAAATAGGCATCACAACTTAAACAAAATATGAAGGATTGAAGTAATTAAATCAATTTGAGTCGAAAATAAATCTTTATAAAAAAGAAAAACAGTGAAGGAAGGTGGTCGGTAGCGATGTGGTGTGCGGATGTGTTGTCATCCGGTGGTAGTGGTAGATGATGGTGGCGTCGGGTGGTGTGCGAATTTTTTTTTTAAGATGAAGATGAATGACGGGTGAAGAAAGAAGGCAAAAAAAACATATCAAACATTTGGCGACCGTTTTCAGTCGCCAAATTGGCGACCTTTTTAGTCGCCAATTTGGCAACTGTTTTCAGTCGCCAATTCGGATATTATTTCGTCGCCCGTGAATTTCATGCGGATTTTGGGATAAAAAGCTACAGTCGCCAATTTGGCGACTGATTTTCGTCGGCCGCTTTTTTTTCCTGTCGCCAAATTGGCGACTATTTTGACAGTCGCCTACTTTAGACGCCTTTAACGTGTTTTCTTGTAGTGACCTCAGTTTTGTCAAAATTGGCCTGAAGACCCGACCAGCTAGAGAACAACCTGAGTATATCAGTAGCTTTCTTGATAGAAGGCATGTCTCCCCTGGTAAAGACCATCAGGTCATCAGCAAATATAAGATGGGTAAGTTTCAACTTGGCACACTTTGGGTGATAGGAGACCTGCTGATCTTTGTACATTACCCTAAGAGCTCTGGACAAGATTTCCATACTTAACACAAATAGAAGTGGAGATAAAGGGTCTCCCTGCCGGACTCCACTTCTATCTTTAAAGAAGCTACAGTGCTCACCATTAATTTTTAAGGTAAACTAAGATCCTGTTACACAACCCATTATCCACCTGACAAAGGTTTCAGGGAATTGCGGAGCGTGCAACATGTTCCTGATGAAGGCCCATTGCAAGGAATCAAAAGCTTTGCTTATGTCCACTTTAAGTAAGCATCTAGGAGTTAAATTTTTCCTGGTATAACCTTTGATTAGACTTTGTGTAAGCATAACATTTTCATGCAAGCTCCTACCAGGTACAAAGGCAACTTGTTCAATGCCCACCAGTTTACCTATAACAGTCTGCAATCTCTTAGTCAAAATTTTGCTGATAGTCTTGTATACAATTGAGCAGCAAGAGTTTGGGCGAAAAATCTTTCACTGTTTAAACATATTTCTTCTTAGGAATTAAGGAAATGACAGTGACATTGGCTTGCTTAGGCATGAGACCAGTCTTGAAGAAATCCTCAACAACTAAAGAATAGTCATCCTCTATAATGTCCCACACAGACTTGAAAAACTATGCAGAGAACCCATCCAGGCAAGGACTCTTGTTATAATTAATTGAGAAAAGTGCAGACTTATTTTATGACCTGGTGACAGGAGCCATAAGTGATTCCTTGTCGTTGGATGCCAAACAAGGGCCATTAGCAATGGTAGCAGGATCTAGGGCAAGGATAGGGGCATCAGTCCCTAGTAGCTTCTTGTAGTAGTCAACAAAAGCATCCCCCACAGACTGTAAACCCCTGTAAGTATTCCCATGTGTATCCTGAATCTCATTAATAAATTGACTATGTTGCCTTTCCTTAAGCTTAGCAAAGAAATAAGAAGAACCAACACCTCATTGTACTTGACATCATGAAGTTTAGCCCTCTGCATTAGAATCTTAGCTTCAGCTTCCTTGAGGCTCCAAAACTCCTGGGACACACTCTTCTCTCTATTAATACAAGCCTCAGATAGGGGATCCAGTTTTAAAGCATCAAAACAACTACTGAGCTTAGTCCTCTTCTCCTCCAGCCTCTGCTTAATACTAGAAAAATTAGCAAAGTGCAACTCTCTAAGGGCATTCCTAACACATTTAAGCTTGGCCATAAGCCTATGCATTGAATTCCCAGTCACCCTTTGAGACCAAGCAGCAGAAACCCTATTTTTATAATCAGGGTGATCAATCCAGCAATTGAGAATTTAAACTGCTTTTAGGATGAGGATCCCCAGAGAATTGCAATAGGGCAGGGCAATGATCAGAAACATTAGGAGAAGGGAAACTAGCATAAGTCTGGGTGAAGGTCAATATCCAATCTGCATTAGTGAGCACTCTATCTAACTTAGAGTAAACTCTAGTAGATAGATCATGTTTATTAAACCAAGTAAACTCACACCCAATGTCAGGTAAGTCATCAAGGCCACACCTCTCAAGACAAGAATTAAACTCAGTGATATCATTTAAATCTGGTGGAGTGTTACTAATTTTTTCTTGAGCATCTCTAATGATATTAAAGTCTCCATAGCAACCCAAGGCCCTACTATGGCAGCATGCCTGATCATAGAGTCCCAAAGCCTTCTCCTATGAACTGCACTATTACTGCCATAAACCACAGACAAGTGAAATTTCCTTCCAGAAACTAAATGGTGGACAAAGCAGTGAACTACCTGTGCCTCGGATAATAGACAAGTGCACAGTTGAAGAATGTCAAAGTAGCCAAATCCTGCCATTATGATGACTACTGTAATTACAATAATGATTGTAACTACTAAATTTATTGTTCAAGATCTTAATGGATTTATTATGCTTGATTTCAAGCAACCCAAGGATATCTATTTTTGTGTTTTTCATATATTTTACCACCTCTAAATGTTTAGTCACTTTATTTAACCCCCTGATGTTCCAAGTTGATATAACCATCGAGGGGGTAAATCAGGAGGATCAGCCACTAGCTGGGTATCATCCACGTGATCCACTAAAACAGTATACTTATTTGGAGAGACAAGGTCCTCTGCAGTATGGTCATGCCTTTTCTGCACTGAAAGTACCCTGACAGCCCTTCCTGACAAGGAGGAGGCCCTAGCATATGGCTTCCTGAGTGCATTACAGCTCTCTTAGGGGAAGGAGACTTAGACTTTTCTTAGACAGGAGAACCTAGCCTCGGGCATCCTGAGTCCTCCTGACCCTCAAAGCTAATGACTCACCCCCTGAAGATGCTGTGGTACTACCTAGCTCATGGCATTCTGAGGCAACTACCCTGTCAGGTTGGGTAGATCTAGGAGCAGCAGCTGGGACAAGCCTATAAACCGGCTTATTTCCCTTAGGTGCAGCAACAGGTTCAGAAGTCCTAGTGACCTTATCTTTCTCCATAATAGGCCTACTCAGCTTACAAGAAGCTTTCAAATGACCCAATTTGTGACAGATTTTGCAGTAATATGGGAGCCATTCATAGACAATCCTCTGTGTAGACTGTCTAATGAAAGGAGCATTGATAACCACCTGATCTGGTAACTCTTTTGACACATCAGCCTCAACTAGCACCCTAGCAAAGGATAATCTGGCTTAACATGTGGTGTGGAGATCAGCCAACAAAGGTTTCCCAACCTTACTAGCCATTTTACTCGGGACAGAATCAGTCCACATGTAAGGATCAAGATCAGGAAACAAGATCCAGATGGGGACAATGGCCACACTCTCCGTGATACATGAAAAGTATGGAGTCCATTGCTTCAACACTATAGAGTTAGACCCTAACTTCCATGGACCCTTGTTTAAAACATCATTCATGGCTTCCTCACTATCAAACTTAAAGCTAAACCAGCCTTTTTTGAAGTATTGCACAAGTGGGATTGACCCATGATTCCAATGCTTTTGGACAAAGTCAGTAACTGTTTCATAGTAGGTTTAGCACCCAAGACATTCCCCATTAAAATGAATTTCCACTTCACCAGCTCATCTTGAACTTCATCTAAATGGATGTCAATTTCATAAGATTTAGCACTATCCTCGTTAAAGAAGAGACTCATCCCTTTACTTGCCTTATCCTTAGTCACATCCGCCCAATTTTTCCCAGAAGAGACCTTATCCGCCACTTTACTTCCATTAACAACATAAGAAGTAGGCGTAGGAACATGATCGACAATAGTATCCACAACCACTGTCCCTACCCTAGTAATCTCCACTACAGGTGAAGTAACCATGGGAGAAGCCATGGCTTCCCCTGTTTTTATCGAGCAAGACGGAGTTAATCCAGTGTTATTAGTGCGAGAAATTGAAGAATTAGAAACAATTGGAGACTTAGCAGAAGAAATATGAACAATAGGAGACGGATTAGGAGTAGGAAGAGCATGAACAATCACCTCATTGACAGTTCGATGACTACGTAAAGAAGAAGAACGACCTACAGAAGAGGTAGAACAAACAGGGGAGAAAACAGTACCATGAGAATCGCGATCATGAGAGGAGTCCGTAAGTAACCTTGATTTTGGGGCGCGACCCCTCCCCCTAGCCATGGTGAAGGAAGGAGACGCAACAATGGCAACGCTTTCTTGGGAAATTATTATTGTTATTACTACTACTACTACTATTACTACTACTACTGATGCTGCTGCTGCTACTACTACTACTACTACTACTAACTACTACTATTATTATCACTATTATTATTATTATTATTATTATTATTATTATTATTATTATTATTATTATTATTATTATTATTATTATTATTATTATTATTATTAAACATAGCCTAGTTAAGCGTTGTATGAGCTGAATTGGATCTCGTTTTTGTAGCAAAGCCTAATATAGTTATTAATATTTACCTTAATACCACACTCTATACCTATATTACTTTGTGTACCTGGCCTAATGAATAAGCATCCTACAATCTACTTAAAAACATCAAATTAACAAAATAAGTATGAGGACGTCTCAGTCGCCAAAGGACCCCTAAAGATAGAAGCATTGGGTGGTGCCAAAAAGATTCATGTTCGGAGCTTAATACTGAATCAGTTAGGATCATTTAAAGAAGAATCTTCCCAAATTGTTGACTCAATAAGCTCCATAAGTCTTTAGGTTAACAAAAAAAATTAGGAAAAATTGCCATCAATAACGAGGATAACTTGTGGCTAGGGGTGAAAGCCAACCACGATCATATTCTAATTTTGGGATATCTTTTAGTTTCACTATCCAAGTTGATGGAAAGTAAAAATCTATCCAATATAGTTAAAAGGCTACACAAAATATTTAATTTTTAATCCACATGTCATTTTTATATTGGTTAATAATAATTCATGTATATTAATTACTTGATTATCTATCTACAAGTCATCTCTAAATATCATGTGTTACACACTTATAAGTAGAAAAAAAAAAAAAAAAAAAACATTAGTTGCAAACTAAAAACAAATTAAGGATTTTTTTTGTCAAACAGAACCTTTAAAAAAGCTCTTTTCGAAACACTACCTTTAAATAAAAGGTTTGTAAAACACAACTTTTAAAAATCAAAAAGTTGCAAAACACTACTTTTAGACTAGAGTTTGACCCAATTAATAAAAATCCGTTGATGACTCACTATTAATTACTCCAATAAGTCTCCTTGTGACGGATATATCCGTCAAACTTATATCGGGTCAAATATCACTCACATGGGTAGATAAGACAAAAAATAGAGTGCCTAGGTAGTTACAAATCATTTTTCTTTATCTACCCATGTGGATATTATTTGACCTGTCACAAGCTTGTGACGGATACTGTTCGTCACAAATGAGAATTTGTGTAATTACTCAATCATCTTTAAAAAAAATACTCTATCACGTGTGAATGTGTGATGACTAAACTCCTCCCTCCACTCTATTTCACTCTCTCTTTACTTCTTAATTTTAAATCTAAATCACCTTATACAATCCCAAGTTTTTACAGTTGAATAATCCAATTCATAAACAACCCCAATTCCTTGCGATTATCCTCTGAATCTTGCTGGGGGGAATTAATATAAACGGTTTGTTGGATAAATGGAGGGAAAATTAAGAACGAGTGAATGAATTCGAAGGAAAACAAAAATAACAGAAAAAGTGAAACATACATGACACGTGCGAACTATTATGACACCGAAAATAAATTAAACTGACGGAATTCGGCCAAAAAGTATTGTTTTCCAACTTTTTGGTTTTTAAAGGTTGTGTTTTACAAACTTTTTTTTAAAGGTAGTGTTTTTGCAAAAAGTTTTTTAAAGGTTGTGTTTGACAAAAAATATCCACAAAATAATACAAACTATTTATTTTCCTCTCATAAAATTGGTTATTAATCTACGTATTGATTGTGGTTATTAATCTACCTATTAATTTAACTTCTACTTAATAGGTGACATTTTTGTTTTCCCTCACCATTATTATACATTGTATTTATGCTACTATATATTTTTTTTATCTCCCCCTTAATTCACAAAATGGTTCTTCTTATCTCAAATAAATTGTTGAAATTACTTAGATAATTAATAACAAAAATTTCCTTATATAAATATTATAACAATCCTACTTTTCATTTTATTCACAAGTTGGTAGGTAAAGTTTACATAGATAACTAAATGAATTATTTAACTTTTTTATCCTTATTATATGTTTTGAATTAAGTAATAAGAGTAGAATCCTATTTAGTTATAATTTTTGTATTTGTATTGAAATTTGTAGGAGGATGACAAACTCACATATCAAACATTGCATGAAATCTGAAAATAATGGTTTTGGAATTTCTTTGAAATTTTCTTTTGTTTTGAATATTCTTTTCATTTTTTATTGGTTTTTTTTTTTAATTATGACGTATGTGTAATATCAAGTGGTAGTATGAATGTCTACTAAGTGGTGAAATGTAACATTATATATTCTAACTCTTGAAATATTAATTGACAAATTTTGTAAATTGTACTAAATTGTCTTTCACTCTTTCGTGCACTTTATTAGTTTTTCGTGTAATACTTCTTTTCTATGGATCCTTGGTCCATAACAATAATAGTCATGATGGAGGTAGGATATGGATCCATTGGGATGCTAGTAATTATGATGTTGAGGTATTGAGAAGTGAGGCTCAAGTGGTGCATACCAAAATTACTTATTTACCAACTGGGGGTGTTTGGTGGTTATCAATGGTCTATGGGTTTAATAGACTTGCTGATCGTACTTCTTTATGGCATTCTATTAAAAATATGAAGAATTCTATCATGGGGCCTTGGGTTGTCATGGGAGACTTTAACAATGTTTTGGCTATGAATGAAAGAATTGGGTCGGTTTTTACTGATGCTGAGGTAAGGAAGTTTCAGGAATGTGTAGATTTTTGTGGTTTGTGTGATATACCTGCTCAGGGAGCATTCTTCACCTGGACAAACAAACATGAGGTTGGGCACTTGAAGTTCAGCAGAATTGATAGAACACTTGTAAATGATAACTGGTTGTTAGAATTCCCTAATACCATTACTGTGTATCACCCTGAGGGAGTTTTTGACCATTGCCCGTGCACTATGAATCTCACTTCTGAAGTAGGTCAACAGAAAAGATGTTTTAAATACTTCAATATGTGGGGAAAGGACCCTGGGTTTCAGAATATTGTTCAAGATATCTAGAGTTTACCTTTGTATGGGTATAAAATGTTTCAGTTTGTCAAAAACATGAAGCTACTTAAGAAGTTATTGAAAGAGCTTAACAGTGTTGGCTATGCTAATATTGAGACCACTACTAAGGTAGCTCTGATGCATCTCCACAGTATGCAGACCCAATTGCACTATGACCCAACTAATACTACTTTGCAGCATGCAGTAAAGAATGCTGATATTCTTTATAAATAAAGGGAGGTAGCTATGAGAAGCTTTCTTGCTCAAAATGCCAAAATTCAATGGCTAAAAGATGGTGATGACAATACTCACTACTTCCATAGTGTCATCAAAGCACGTAAGATGCAGAATATGATCCTTGGAATTCGTGACATGGATGGCAATAATCACACCACACTTGATGCCATTGAAGGAGCTTTTATCAAATATTACAAGAATCTTCTGGGAACTCAAACAAAAGTGGCTAAGGTTCATAGGGGCATTGTTCAGAAAGGCAAAATGGTGACTGATCAGCATAAACTGCAGTTAACTGGAGTTGTGACTGATAAGGAGATCAAGGAGGCTTTATTTTCCTTTCCTGCTGATAAAGCACCTGGACCTGATGGGTACACTTATCAATTTTTTAAGGATGCCTTTGATATTATTGGAGCTGATTTATGTGGAGCTGTGAAGGAATATTTCTCTGCTGGGAAAATGCTTAAGCTAGTAAACTCTACCACTCTGACTTTATTCCTAAGAAGGAAAGACCTCTGACTGTGGCTGATTTTAGACCTATTGCTTGTTGCAATGTGGTCTATAAGGTTATTTCTAAAGTGATATGTGCTAGATTAGCTTCTATACTGCCTGATATAGTTAGTGAGAATCAGAGTGCTTTTTTAAAAGGGAGGGACATTGTTGATAACATCCTGATTTTGTCATGAGTTGGTTAGACTGTACAAGAAAAAAGAATGCTCACCTAGGTGTTTGATGAAGGTGGACCTCAAGAAGGCATATGACTCAGTTGAATGGGAATTCATTAGACAAATGTTGTATGCTTTGGATTTCCTTCATCAGATGATCCAGTGGATAATGGAGTGCATCACAACTCCTTGGTTTAATCTTTCTCTTAATGGCTCCAACTTTGGTTATTTCCAAGGCAAGAGAGGGATCAGACAAGGTGATCCCATGTCACCTTTATTATTTACCCTTAGCATGGAATACCTTAGTAGGATTTTGACCTTAGTGACAAACACTATGGATTTTAACTACCACCCTCTGTGTAGAGCACTTAGTCTGACTCATCTGTGCTTTGCAGATGATTTACTAATGTTTTGCAGGGGGGACAAGCATTCTATCTGTACTATTTTAAGAGCTTTTGCCACATTTTCTAGGGCTTCTGGTCTGGTAATGAATAGAGAGAAGTCTGAAATTTATTTTAATGTTATGAGTAATGAGGATAGTCAGTTTGTTCTGGGAGTCTCAGGGTTCAGAGAGGGGCACTTCCCTTTCAGGTATCTTGGAATCCCCATTATCTTATAAGAGAATGGCAGTGGGGGACTGTTCCAGACTTGTTGAGATGGTGGTGATGATAATACGTGGATGGGGTGCTAGAAAGCTCAGCTATGCAGGTCGACTTGTGCTTGTTCAGGCTGTTCTATCTCAACTCCACAGTTTTTAGTCTCGTATTTTTATCATTCCCCTTACAGTGATGGATAGAATTGAGCTTATTTGTAGGAACTACCTATGGTGTGGATCTGAAGAGTTTCATAAAAAATCTTATGTGGCTTGGACTAAGGTTTGCACTGACAAGAAGTTTGGTGGGCTTGGTATTATTGTTAGAATTATTAATCTCATTAATTTACATATTCATATATCAACAGATTTATTTAGTCATAAAATAAATACAAGATCTTATGCATGCAAACTAAAACAAGATAAGGGAAGAAATCATCAATCTTACATTGGGATTTCGGATCAAAGGGCACCAACAAGATCTCCTTCTTGTTAGTTCTTGAGCTTTCCAACAATGGATGAACAAGGATCAAATTAGAACCTCTCCCAAAAGCATATACCCAAGGAAAACTCTTAATAACTAATATTATTATGATCTAGTAATAATATAAGTCTTACTAAAATTTGACACAAAATAATATTTTGTACTCTTGTATATTTCGGTCAAGAGAGGAGAGATTAGTGAGGTTTTTATTTCTCTAAAAATTCTTCACAAGATAGAGAATTGATTTTCTTACACTAGAAAATATTAGGTGTAGTTGTGAATGAATAATTGAGAAATCCACATTGTTACACAACATGGAAAACCGGTTGGGGGGGTCTATATTGGGGAGCCAATTCATGGTCTTGTTCTTCTCAAGATGAGACTAGGCATGCAAGGCTAAATAGTAGGCTTTTATCATTATGTTTCCAATTAAAATAAAACACAATATAAACCTTATACTCCCTCCATTTTCGGCACACTTAAATAAAATGGGTAGTCCATTTTATTTTGTCATTTGTCAATTTTGTCACATGTTACATGTTACATGACATGTTACAATGCAATGTATTTTTAACATATTAAAAATCAACATACTCATAAAATATGTCATATACAAAATCGACTAGTAATTCGTAATTACTTGTGCCAAAACGGTTTATCAAATTATAAATTACAACGTCTTGTATTTATAATAAATCATTCATTCAATTTCGATTTCAATTGTTTCGTAAACAATCATTTTATCCAAGTAATAAAACAATTCGATTACTTAGACCGTATCTAATATAATCGAATTACAATAAGACACGTTAATTTTACTCACAAGATCATCCGTCAATTTTAAGCAATTTAATTAACTCGTATCGGATACGATTAATTAAATAATCAATTAAGAGTATTTCCTTATAGGTATGACCTAAGGGGATCAACTGATCACCACCGTCGTACGACAGTAATGTCAAACTCTAGTCAGCCAATCATTACCGATATGTGTGGACCAGTTGACTGTAAAAAATTACATCCCTCTTGTATTCTTAAAATGAGATTTAAACATGTGATCATCATGATCGACACTTGTGATCGCATTATTGTCGGAGGACACATATTCCAACAATCTCCCACTTGTCCTCGACAAGTGTGCGTCACCAATTCTCTTGTCTTATTACTATCTCCCACTCAATGCAAGGTGTCTTTCAGGTCGTACATGCAAGTGATCATATCGAGAGTGGTTTCCTCGATCTGGAGAATAACCAATTGACCGGAATTATTCTATCATAGAAACCTTCCGAGCGTAGCCACGCATTTCCAGTTCATTACTCCTCGAGTGGCCCTGAGATATTGTTTTAAACCTGACAAAGGGGTGGACAATTCCTATCGCACTATTCCCTTCGACTAGCCACAGCCATCATAACCCAAAATATGCACATTTGACCCCATTTACGAAGGTCGTAGTAACATAAATCAAAGCTAATCTGAAACTGTGCCATCTTAGGCGAACATTCTTTAGTCAAAAGAATCAACTCATTAGAATACTATAGTAGCTCTCGCCACGACCAGGCTATATAAATTTGCCAAAACTCTATAAGCGGTCACTGCCCGACAAAGTGTTCCTAACAGTCTGCCTATGTGATCGACTAGTCATCTCACATGACTGTATGGCACTGAACTTGCCATCAATCGCATCACACTCTAGTCACTTCGAGAAGTCACCTCATACAAGTGACTATGGGTGAATACTATGTTAATCCGCGTTCACTTTAACGGGGTTCAATATCGTCATACAACCCGTTTGGATGTAACAAAGTATAATAAAAGAGTTTTAAAGTAAAACTCGAACGACAAATGCGATTATCACATATGAATAGTCAATGCCTGATTATTATTTAATATTCTATAATCTAATTTGATCTTGTATGTAGTTGTTCATCTCAATCCAATTGAAATGACATGACTCATCATGTTAAGCCTAAGAATAGGCATTGTAAGTAGGTCTTAGCAACTCCCTACTCAACCTTGCTACATACTTGTTTTCCTTTCGTAATGTATACATTTGCATTACAAAACTTTCTGAGTACGTGTCTAGATCCAATCTAGACATAGGCTTTCTTGCCTTAAAATAGCTCCCACTGTTTTCACAGTGTGCGGAACTCATCCCTCTTGCACATCCCATGATTGCTAGTATACTCAATTTCCGTTGTAAATATTTCTCATTGTTCTTTATTGTAACACCCCCTCATACCAAGGTGCCTTACCAGGACCACCCTACCATGAAAGTGTGTTACCATATCGGTTGCCCGAGGTCAGTACATATCAAAAAGCGTCTGAACTGAGCACATTTATTAAAGTACTGTAAAGTGTCAAGTTTACATCAACCAAATCCAAAACTAATCCAAACAAATACAACTGCAATGTCTGACAACTAAAGAAATCAAAGCTAAGACTCGGACGGTGATGCTATGACTGGTGATGACACACTCCCATGATTGTCCCAAGCCCATCACTAGCAATACCTGTCAAGCCTGCTCACCATCCCCGAATGGATCACCGCAGATTCCACAAAAAACAACGGGGTCAGTATTACTCAAACAATATAAGACAGACAAACGATGTAATCAACTGATCATCTTCCAATTCTAATCTTTGTTCACATACTGTATCCGACTACACACCAAAGTGTGTAGCCCTGCCAGATTACCCATCGCAACAGGTAATCCTCGCGCCTTGATGGGTGACCTTGGCCGATCCCACCTAGTCGGCTCCTCAATGAGCGACAAACAATCCTTGTCCCTTAATGTGCACATCCCCTCCCGTGGCGGGTTCCACGGAGGGCGAACTAGGGTGTGAAGCCACTCCCGCAAGTGACTCAACCACACTCACAATCATACAACATCACAGCTGTCTCAACACCCTCATACCAACATCGTCACAACAATCTCCATACTCCGATGATCAACAGATAACAATAATCACACAACAACATGTCTTAACAATGAACAGTAAACTGAGTAGGGAAACCCTACCTTAGCAACCAACAGTAGTATGCAACACGGACAATCAAAAAGGCTCCTCTACGAAGTCTTCTCCTATACAATAATCATGTAACACAATTACACATTGCACAATTCCCATAATCCCATTTCCATATATATATATACAGTAACCCCAAAGAGTACAAATAGCATAAAGATAGAACTTACCAACAGTGCAACGAGAACTTATACGCAAGAGTCACGAAGATTACTCACACGACGATGCTACGGAATGATTAAGGGAAAGATTAAGGGATGATTAGGGTGTAATTAGGGTAACGTAGAAATGATAAAGCTTTGAAAATGATATTTAGAAACTGACGCGGAATATAAAATACCCTAAACATTCCCTAATCAAACCGTCGAAATAACACTCCGCCAGACCGGATACTCGGTCGAGTAAGTGTATACTCGGCCGAGTATCCTCTACTCGGTCGAGTATTCACTATACTCGGCCGAGTATTCCTCGGCAGAACCAAAACAACACACGACAACAGCACTACTCGGCCGAGTAGGCTCTACTCGGTCGAGTAGTCACCAAAGAAAATCCGTAGTGTTACAATCTTCCCCCCTTAAAAAGAACTTCGTCCCGAAGTTCACAATCTACTATAAGACAAAGCACAACACTGCGCCACAAGACTATACTAACCACATATAACAACACCAAGGAACTATACAAGTCACCACAAAAATCATTATCCCGACTCAAAGCAAAACAACAAACAAAACAAAACAAGACCGCGACCATCTCCTACCCCCCTAAAAAGACAACGATTACGTCCCCGTAACCAAACATACCTGATAAAAAAGGTTAGGAAAACGTTCTCGCATAGCTTCCTCGGGTTCCCATGTGGCTTCCTCCACATTATGATTAGACCAAAGGACCTTGAGTAAGACCGTCTCACCATTCCGGGTCTTACGAACCTTGCGATCAAGAATCTCCTTAGGAATCTCGGCGTAGGACAAGGATTCATCAAGCTCGATGTTCTCCATTTCAAGGATATGCGACGGATCGCTCACATACTTCCGTAGTTGAGATACATGAAAAACATTATGCACCCTATCCAAAGCTGGTGGTAACGCTAACCTGTAGGCCACCTCGCCAATACGGTCCAAAATCTCATAAGGACCTATAAACTTTTGGCTTAGCTTACCCTTTTTCCCAAACCTCATAACACCTCGCATAGGTGACACTTTTAAAAGAACCTTGTCACCTACCGTAAACTCAATGTCCTTGCGGTGTAAGTCGGCGTACCTCTTCTGACGATCTTGAGCTGCTCTCATCTTTTGCCGAATTAACTGGATTTGCTCAACCATATCTTGAACCAGCTGTGGCCCTAAAACCATCGTCTCGGAACTATCATCCCAATAAACTGGACTTCGGCATTTCCGGCCATACAAAGCTTCAAAAGGTGCCATCCCAATTCTTGTATGATAACTGTTATTGTATGAAAACTCGATCAAATCAAGCCTGTCTTCCCAATCGCCCCCAAAGTCCATAACACATGCCCTCAAAGATGTCTTCTAAAGTCTTGATGGTCCGTTCGTCCACGACCATCGGTTTCGGATGAAAGGTGTACTCATCTTTAAAGTCGTACCCATCAACTCTTGCGGCTCTTGCCAAAACTTGGATATGAACCTCGCATCACGATCAGAAACGATATCTTTAGGTATACCATGTAACCGAACCACATGCCTCCTGTAACCCAATGCCAGCTGCATCTTAGACCAAGTATCTTTCATGGGAACGAAATGGGTTGACTTGGTTAACCGATCAACAATCACCCAAATCATGTTGTTACCTTGTTGTGACCTAGGTAACCCCACAATGAAGTCCATGGAGATCGACTCCCACTTCCACTCGGGTACTTTCAAAGACTGAATCTTACCTTGTGGTCTCCTTTGTTCACTCTTGACCTTTTGACAGGTCAAACATCCGCCACAAACTCAGCTACATCTCTCTTTATGTTTGGCCACCAAAAAGTCTTCTTAAGGTCTCTATAAAGCTTGTCACCACCTGGGTGAACTGAATAGGGAGTGCAATGAGCCTCCGTCAAGATCACTCTCCGCAACTCTGCATCCTCAGGAACACACCATCTCCCATCAAAACGAACACTCCCATCTCGATGGATAGAAAACCTGGAAGCCGTTCCACTCTCTACCTTTGACTTCCACTCCTGAATTTTAGGATCAAGCTCTTGCTTACTTTTGATGTTCTCATACAACTCTGGCTCGATCGTCAAATCCCCGATGGTATCCCCCTCTCGAATCATAAAGATCCCCAAACTAGACATCTCATCCCTCAACTTCAGCAAGGACATAGCTGTACATAGCGAATGAACGCTCTTCCTACTCAGTGCATCTGCAACAACATTAGCCTTACCCTCGTGATAGATGATCTCCATATCATAATCTCCAATCAGCTCCATCCACCGTCTCTGTCGCATGTTAAGCTCCTTCTGAGTGTAGATATACTTTAGACTCTTATGATCAGAGAACACCTTAAAAGTTGCTCCATACAGGTAGTGTCTCCAAATCTTAAGAGTGAACACAACCGCACCCTTGACTCGGATCATGAGTAGGGTAGTTCTCCTCATATTGCTTGACTGCCTCGAAGCATAGGCTATGACTTTCCCTCCCCGCATCAAAACACAACCAAGACCATTCTTTGAAGCGTCGGTATATACCTCAAAGTTCTCACAACCCTCCGGCAAGGCTAGGATAGGAGTGGTCAAACGTTCTTTTAAGGTGAAACGCCGTCTCACAACTCTCATCCCAAACAAATCGACTTCCTTCCTCATCAAGGATGTCATAGGCCGCGCTATGGTAGAGAAATCTTTCACAAATATCCTGTAGTAGCCGGCAAGGCCTAAGAAACTCCGAATCTCAGCAACATTCTTCGGCGATTCCCACTTGGTAACGGCCTCAATCTTACTAGGATCCACAGATACCCCCTTCTTAGATATTACATGGCCCAGAAAAGCCACTTCCTCTAACCAGAAATCACACTTGGATAGCTTGGCATAAAGCTGATTTTCTCTCAAGGTCTGCAGGACTATCCTCAAGTGCTCCTCATGCTCTTCCTTAGTCTTAGAATAGACTAAGATATCGTCGATGAAAACAACCACAAACCTATCCAAAAACGGTGTAAAGATCCGATTCATCAAATCCATAAAAGCTGCTGGCGCATTGGTCAACCCAAAAGGCATCACCACGTACTCGTAATGACCATATCGAGATCGGAACGCTGTTTTAGGAATATCCTCATCTGCTATCCTCACCTGGTGATACCCCGACCTCAGATCAATCTTGGAAAACACACCTGCTCCACTTAACTGATCAAACAGGTCATCAATTCTCGGCAACGGATACTTGTTCTTCACAGTGACCCGATTGAGCTCTCTGTAATCAATGCACAGTCTCATACTCCCATCTTTCTTCTTTACAAAAAGAACTGGAGCTCCCCACGGTGACACACTAGGCCTGATGTAACCCTTGCCTAGCAACTCATGTATCTGCTTTTTCAACTCTGCCAACTCTTTAGGTGGCATACGGTAAGGTGCTTTTGAAATAGGACCCGTTCCCGGCTTAAGCTCCACGCTGAAATCAACATCCCGCTTGGGAGGCAAACTCGGTATCTCCTCCGGAAAAACATCTTCGAACTCTCTCACCACAGATATCTCAGAAGCTGCCGGTGGCTCTACTCGGTGGTCTCTCACATGACAGAGAATCAAAGGACACTTCTTCCTCAAACATGACTTTAAAGTCATCACAGCTATGAACCTACACTTAGGCTTTACCACAAACCCTCTATAGGACACCCTAACACCCTTGGGACCCTTTAAAGACACTCTCTTTTGTCGACAATCTATCCTGGCATCATACTTACCTAGCCAATCCATCCCGACAATCACCTCGAACCCATCCATAGGAAACTCTAACAGGTCTACTGGTAAGTCTACCCCTCCAACTACCATTGATATTCCCTTATATAACTTGAGACACGACACAGACTCCCTTGAAGGTATGAACACATCATCTTTTACAACCTCAAACTTCCCCAAACCCATAGACACAGCATGACTCTTAGACACAAAAGAATGTGTAGCCCCGGAATCAAACAAAACAAAGGACGGTACATTATGAACAAGAAAGGTACCGGTAACTACATGAGCATCATCCTGTGCTTCCTGCTTGTCCATCATGAAAAGCTTTCCTTTGTGTTTTTCTGTCCTCCACCCCGAATCGAAGCATTAGAAGTACTTGGCTTGGCTGCCGAATCCTGGGTGGTGCTGTTGTTCTGGCGCTGATAAGATCCACCACCACCTCGGTTGTAACCGCCCTGGTTTCCCTGTCCACCTCTGTTGCCCCATGAACCTCCCGGTCGATTACTAGCAAAACTCTGAGTTGGCCCCTGGGAAAAGTTCCCTGGCCGAGCTCCTGAACCAGTGCCGGGCTTATAGCTCATGCATTCCCGTCTTCGGTGGCCTACACCACCACAGTTGAAGCAAGTAAGGTTGGAGTTGTCACTCACAGCCCGACCCCCATTCTTTCCCCAGCCACGAGATCCTCCCGAAAAACCAGCTCCACCAGAAAAAGCCTTAGCATGGTTGAAGTTCCCTTTCTTGTTGGTCGGCTGACTGTTGTTTCCACCATCAGCCTTCCTCTTTTCTGCAGCAGTCCTCTCATCGATCTCTCTTGAGAGATCTACCATCCTCTCAGCTTGACCCGCTCTCAGGTACACTTCCTTGAGGTCAGTAGCAACCCCGGCTGGCATACGACTCACGATCTTAGCAGATAAACCCCTCTCAAAACGGAGAGCCAAACCTCTCTGTCCTAGCTGCATGTCCTCAACATAACGAGATAACTCCAGGAACCGATGATAGTAGTCGGTGATCGTCATCTCCTCGGTCATGGTGAAGGAATCAAAGTCGGATCTCATCTTGTGTCGGATATGCTCAAGACAAACTCGTTCTCTCATAGCACTCTTCAACCGGACAAGGAATAGCTCCCTCAGCTTGATAAAAAGCTCTAGCATCTTCCTTAACGTTTTGCCACCAAACTGCAGCTTCACCTCTCAGGTAGTACACTACCTGCTCGACGATCATGTCTTCGGGGCACTTAACCATTTCCATGAGAGCTTCAATCTCACGGTGCCACTTTTCGAGTAGCTTTGGTTCACCTACCCCATCATATGTGGGAGGGTTGAAGCGAGCAATGATGATCCGAGTGAGTAGCATCCATCGACTTCTCGTTCCCCTTTCCCACATTTTTGAGAGCTTCAAGGAGAGCCTCTTGTTGCTCAATCATGCGAGCAACCTCATCAAGAGTCATCTCGAAGCTTGGATCTCTGCGCAGAGTTCTTTTGGGCGGCATTTTGGTGATAAGAAATAAGGAAACGTAAGCACAAAGCCTACGGCTCAAAATATAACGATCTTCCGCCATAAGAACACTCGGCCGAGTATACACCATACTCGGTCGAGTAAAGACTACTCGGTCGAGTATCCCCTCAGATACTCGGTCGAGTATCGACTCCAGGAGCAAACGTCAAAAATCCAGAAACAATACTCGGTCGAGTAAAACAACACTCGGCCGAGTAGACACTACTCGGTCGAGTATACTTACATACTCGGTCGAGTTATCACATACAGTAGCGATTGCTACTTTCCATCAAACAACACTCGGTCGAGTGCTTGGTTACTCGGCCGAGTACTCCATACTGGCCGAGTCGAGTACCCGCTCGGCCGAGTCACACTATAAACGGGTATACAGAATAAAGTTCCCCTATAATGCTCACTATTCCCGCAGCAAACACATAATATTAAGGACTTAAATGCCATGTTATAATCATATCAACATACAATTTATATATCAAGAACTTTAATGCCACATTATAATCATATCAGCATACAATTCATGCATATGCTAAATCCAACATGACAAACATTCACAAACCCGTCACATCCACCATTCCTCCCATCACCACACTTACGAACTTCAACACACATACTTTCAACTATCAACTTTTACCAACATGCATCTTCACATACATGTACATACAAAACCTAACTCTCATCACACTTCCCCATGTTACCGGCTCGAGTTAGTGAGGGCCAATTTCCGACTCCGGGACGTCTCCCGAGTCTTTGCGGTAGCTCCAAACAACTCTCCCCGGGTTCATTTTATTTAGACTCCCTAGGTTCATTAGATTCATTTGTTTTAGGTGCCGGAATCTTGACTCGATACCACTTTGTAACACCCCCTCATACCAAGGTGCCTTACCGGGACCACCCTACCATGAAAGTGTGTTACCATCTCGGTTGCCCGAGGTCAGTACATATCAAAAAGCGTCGAACGAGCACATTTATTAAAAAATCTTGTAAAGTGTAAAGTTTACATCAACCAAATCCAAAACTAATCCAAACAAATACAACTGCAATGTCTGACAACTAAAGAAATCAAAGCTAAGACTCGGACGGTGATGCTATGACTGGTGATGACACACTCCCATGATTGTCCCAAGCCCATCACTAGCAATACCTGTCAAGCCTGCTCACCATCCCCGAATGGATCACCGCAGATTCCACAAACAACAACGGGGTCAGTATTACTCAAACAATATAAGACAGACAAACGATGTAATCAACTGATCATCTTCCAATTCTAATCTTTGTTCACATACTGTATCCGACTACACACCAAAGTGTGTAGCCCTGCCAGATTACCCATCGCAACAGGTAATCCTCGCCGCCGATGGGTGACCACCGATCCCACCTAGTCCGGCTCCTCAATGAGCGACAAACAATCCCTGTCCCTTAATGTGCACATCCCCTCCCGTGGCGGGTTCCACGGAGGGCGAACTAGGGTGTGAAGCCACTCCCGCAAGTGACTCCACCACACTCACAATCATACAACATCACAGCCGTCTCAACACCCTCATACCAACATCGTCACAATAATCTCCATACTCCGATGATCAACAGATAACAATAATCACACAACAACATGTCTTAACAATGAACAGTAAACTGAGTAGGGAAACCCTACCTTAGCAACCAACAATAGTATGCAACACGGACAATAAAAAAGGCTCCTCTACGAAGTCTTCTCCTATACAATAATCATGTAACACAATTACACATTGCACAATTCCCATAATCCCGTTTCCATATATATATACAGTAACCCCAAAGAGTACAAATAGCATAAAGATAGAACTTACCAACAGTGCAACGAGAACTTATACGCAAGAGTCACGAAGATTACTCACACGACGATGCTACGAAATGATTAAGGGAAAGATTAGGGGATGATTAGGGTGTAATTAGGGTAACGTAGAAATGATAAAGCTTTGAAAATGATATTTAGAAACTGACGCGGAATATAAATGTAGGGTAATATCCGTATAAGACCCTCTAAATTTAGGACTATAACGTAAATTTAGCATGCGATTATCGTCATAAAACATAAATACAAAAGAGAAACGATAAGGAACAAGAATTAACCTCGGGTCCTTTATAGTGCGGCGTAAAGAACAGAAATCAAACGAGATTCCCTCCTAATTGTTGCACCCAAGACTTGTCCGAGATATGCCCTTGTGCTAGATGGTGTTCTCCGATTGCCTTGCAATATTGGGAGAACTTGTTGTGAGGTTTTCGAGATGTGAGATCTAGGTTTCAGAGAGAGAATGTCTCCAAAACCCTAGTTTTCTGTAAAATGAATTGTCTAGATCACAAAAGGAGAGGAGCTCTCCTTTTGTGTGTTTCGGCCAAAACCGAGAGCCCTCATGGGGAAGTGGGCTTCCACTTCCTCTTACTTTTAGCTCGAGGTCCAGTTAAGCAAATGCTAAAATGTATATGACGGGTTTGTATTATAAATGTCATCGGTTATCGGTTATTAATACATCGACTAATAACACGGATTAGTTGAAGTATTAATACATGTCCGACAAAGACAATATTGTATAATTAATATTCAATATACATTAATTAAATATAAATCGCTTATATTTAATTTTACGAATTAACTGGTTAATTCGCCTTTAGCCCATGATATTTAATCCGTATCAAATATAATATCTCAACATCATATTTTGACTAATTATTAGTCAAGTAACTCGGACTAACTGGTTAGTCAAATTTGGCATCTACATGACTGTATTTTCATACTGTCACGTCTCTCAAACGTATCCTATAGGTGTGACTTTTAGGGACCAGTTGATCACCGCCATCTGTATGACAATAACGTCAAACTTATCTAGCAAGCCAACCGTTATTGATAAACGTGGATCAACTGATAATAATACCAAAGTAATCGAGCAGTATTGCTGATAATAGTACCAAAGTATGCCCTTTGATCCTTTTAGAGGTTTATAAGTCCTTGCACTAACTGTTAAGGACACCAACCCCAACAAGCTCCCACTTGTCCGTACAAGTGCATGTGCAATGACGTTATCCGCACTAACTGGAGGACACAAGCTCCAACAAACTCCCACTTGTCCGTACAAGTGTATGTGCGATAACCGATTCTCATATTCATTTAAAATTTCTCCCACTCAATGTAAAACAATTTGTAGATCTGGATCCACAAAGGTCGTATTTTACAATCGATCTGTATCTAGAGTGGTTTCCCCGACTAGAGAGTAACTTAACTGATAAAACGGATCCGTATCCGAGCATGGCCATGCATTTCGATTCTGACTCCTCGAGTGGCCCCGAGAAATATCGAGTACCGATAAAGGCTGAATATTTCCTTCAACTCGACTCCTTCCGATCTAAGCACAACATGAAATGACCGGAAAAAATCTACTTGGCCCCCATTACGGATGACCATGAGAAAGAAACCAAAGTCACCCAAAATCTGCCTTAGTCTCAAGAGACAGTCGATAGTCAAAAGAATCGACTCTTTGGATCACCATGGAGGTCCTATCCACGACCGGGCACCGAATGTTATAAAACATTTAGGACTCCACGTCGATGTCACAATTGTGTCCTACGAAATATCCGTATAAATCGCCTCTGTGATTGGTCAGTCAACCGGTTGACTTATGGCTCGTTGAACCCACCATCAACCAACGTCACAAAATAATTGCCGAGTTATCAGCTCATGTGGGCAATTAAGGATGAAAAGATATAATGTTCGTTCAGTTCACTTTGTGGTGTTCAAAATTTGTCGTACAAATCCACATGACAAACAAAATATATATATATAAAATATCAAAACGATGATGTCGTATAGAGTACAAGAGAGAATGAATCTGATCCATAAAAGAGTACTACAACTTAGGAACACGTTTAATTCCCATGGAATTAACATGCCCTTCATGCTTATCTTGTCGTAATGCTTTAGTGAGAGGATCTGCTATGTTATCATCTGTAGCAATCTTTTCTATCACTACTTCCTTTTGCTCCACGTAATCCCGGATTAGATGAGCTTTCCGTTGTACATGTCTAGACTTGTTGCTAGACCTTGGCTCCTTAGCTTGGAAGATGGCACCACTATTGACGCAATAGATGGTGATCGGGTCATTCGAACTAGGCACTACAGAGAGCCCATGTAAGAATTGACGCATCCATATCGCTTCCTTTGTAGCTTCTGACGCGGCATAGTACTCGGACTCGTCGTAGAATCTCTTTGTAACAGTTTGTTTGAACTCTTCCGGTGACGCAGCGCCATTAAGAGTAAAAACGAATCCAGACCGAGATTTCGAGTCATCTCGATCCGTTTGGAAGCTAGCATCTGCAGAATCAGGTTCGCATAGCTTTTGTTCGCCTCCATAAGTCAATGCCCAATCTTTAGTCCTCCGTAGGTACTTAAGAATGTTCTTTACAGCCAGCCAATGTGGTTCACCTGGATCTTTGTTGGAATCGAATTGTCATACTCAATGCATATGCCACGTCCGGACGTGTGCATATCATGGCATACATGATTGATCCTATTGCCGAGGCATAAGGAATCCGTGTCATGCGCTCTTTCTCTTCCGGTGTCTCTGGTGCCTGAGACTTGCTCAAATGCACCCCTGGAGACATAGGAAGGAACCCCTTCTTGGAGTTAGTCATGCTGAATCTCTCTAGGACTTTGTCTATGTAAGACTCCTGACTGAGAGATAACATCCGTCGTGATCTATCTCGATAGATACGGATGCCTAGAATTCTTTGTGCCTCTCCCAGATCTTTCATCTGGAAATGGTTTTTCAACCATACTTTCACCGAAGTTAAGAGAGGTATGTCATTCCCAATCAGGAGTATGTCGTCAACATACAATATTAGGAAGACAATCTTGCTCCCACTCGACTTGATATATAAACATGGTTCCTCGACCGATCGGTAAATCCATTTTCTTTAATCACTTGGTCGAAGCGATGATTCCAACTCCGAGATGCTTGCTTAAGTCCATAAATGGAACGCTTAAGTTTGCATACTTTCTTAGGATGTTGTGGATCGATGAAACCTTCGGGTTGCACCATGTACAACTCTTCCTCCAAAAAGCCGTTTAAGAAGGCGGTTTTCACGTCCATTTGCCAAATTTCATAGTCATGAAAAGCAGCGATCGCTAAGATAATCCGAATGGAACGCAGCATGACTACGGGTGCGAAAATTTCATCGTAGTGCAAACCTGGCACTTGGGTGAAACCTTTAGCAACTAGTCGTGCTTTATAGATATCTTGTTGACCTTCCACGAAATGCTTTATCTTGTAAAGCCATTTGCATTGAAGGGGACGAACCTTAGCAGGTAAGTCAACAAGATCCCACACGTTGTTCTCATACATGGAGTCCATCTCGGATTGCATGGCCTCAAGCCATAGCTTTGAGTCAGAACTAGTCATGGCACCTTTATAGGTTGCGGGTTCACTACTCGTTAAGAGTAGAACGTCATCTATATCATGTTCCTCGACCATACCAATGTATCTCATGCGGAGGAATAGAGACTCTTCCCGACCTCCTAGGTTCCTCAGGAATATTCACCGCAGCCGGGATTGAAGGAACAGGTTCCTCCAATGGTTGCTCGGTGTTTGGTTCTGGAATCTCCGACAGGTCGAAGGTTCTATCACTCTTTGCATTCTCAAGAAATTCCTTCTCTAAGAATGTCGCACTAGCCGCAACAAAAACACGTTGTTCGGTTGGCGAATAGAAGTAATGACCAAGTGTTCCTTTAGGATAACCTATAAAGTATGTCTTGACCGATCGCGGGCCGAGCTTATCCTCGTGTCTCCACTTGACATAAGCCTCGCAGCCCCAAACCCGTATAAAGGACAAGTTAGGGACCGTTCCCTTCCATAGTTCATATGGAGTCTTGTCAACAGCTTTAGACGGACTTCGGTTAAGTATTAGAGCAGCTGACAGAAGAGCATAACCCCACAATGAGTCAGGCAACACGGTGTGACTCATCATGGATCGAACCATATCAAGTAGTGTTCGATTTCTCCGTTCGGACACACCGTTCAACCGAGGTGTTCCGGTGGAGTTAAGCGTAGGGCAATCCCACAGTCCTTTAGGTGTTGATCAAACTCGTGAGAAAGATACTCGCCACCACGATCCGAACGCAGTGTTTTAATCTTTCTACCCAATAGGTTCTGTACCCTATTCTGGTATTCCTTGAATTTATCAAAGGATTCACTTTTGTGCTTCATTAAGTAGACATATCCATATCTACTTAAATCGTCCGTGAAAGTGATGAAATACCTATAGCCTTCTCGTGCGGTGATTGACATAGGTCCACATACATCCGTGTGTATGAGTCCTAATAGGTCAGCAGCGCGCATTCCAACACCTTTGAAGGAAATCCGAGTCATTTTTCCGATGAGACATGATTCACACGTGCCAAATGATTGAAAATCAAAGGCCGAGATAGCTCCATGTTTAATGAGCTGTTTTACGTGTTTCTCATTTATGTGTCCCATACGGCAGTGCCATAGATACGTTTGATCTTTGTCACCAACCTTTACCCTTTTATTCATTACGTGTAATATTTCGGTGGTCTGATCTAAAACATAAATTCCGTTCATGGAGACTGCCTTGCCATAAATCATATCGTGTAAAGAGAAAATGCAAGTATTATTCTCAATTACAAATGAAAAACCAAGTTTATCAAGTGCAGAAACTGAAATAATGTTTTTCGAAAGACTGGGTACATAATAGCAATCATATAATGATAACTCAAATCCACTAGGAAGCTGGATCACATATGTTCCCCTCGAGACGGCAGCCACTCTTGCTCCATTCCCGACACGCAGGTCAACCTTACCCTTTACGAGAGGCTCGAGATTTCGGAGGCCCTGCACATGATTACACAGATGAGAACCACAACCAGTATCAAGTACCCAAGTTCCGTAACTTGCGTGGTTAATCTCAATCATATGAATAAAAGTAGAAGAAGAGGAAGACATACCAACAGGTTTAACACGACCTGCCTTTAAGTCCTCATGATAAACAGGACATGTGCGTCTCCAATGCCCAGTCTTGTGGCAATGATGGCATTCCATGTTTTCATTCTTGCTCTTTGTCGTGCCTGATGAGGTGCTCGACTCACCAGGCCCACTCTTACCTGAACCCGACTTCTTGAACTTCGCCTTACCTACTGCTAGGTTTGCCTGAGCTTTGCCCTTACCCTTTCCCTTGTTTGTCACAACGAGAACATCCTGTTTCATGCTCCCACCGAACTTCATGTCCTTCTCGGTGCATACGAGGAGGGAGTGCGATTCATAGGGAGTTTTCTTCAAATCATTCATATAGTAATTCGCTCTAAATTGCGAATAACCATCGTGGAGTGAGTGAAGTATGCGGTCGATCACAATGTTCTCGCTGATCTTACAATCAAAGGTCTCAAGCTTCTCGACATTCTCAATCATGCTGAGAATGTGTGGGCTAACCGGTTGGCCCTTTCTGGAGTTTCGCATCAAAGAAGCGAGTGGTATGCTCATAGGTCACGATTCTCGGTGCTTTCGAGAATTCCTTAGTGAGCGTGGTGAAAATCTTGTTTGCACCTTGGGCTATGAAGCGTTTCTGCAAATTGGGTTCCATTGCAAAAATGAGTACGTTTTTAATCGCACCCGCTTCCAAGACGAAATCGTTATACTTGTCGATCTCGTTAACTCCGGCCGTGGGGCCTGGGTGTGACGGCATGGGCTCAAGCAGAATCCGAGCTTCCGTCGGCAGCGGGCAAGCATTCCGTAATGCTTTGCCTCCCGATCCCGAAGTTTGATCCATCATTCTTGATCGAGTTGGTGATTCATCCGATTCATGAAGATCAGAAGCCGGGACTCACGGTCCAATATGGCACTAGGCATTGGGTCGCGTTCAAGTGACCAGCCATTTTGTTATTAGCGGTTTAACGGTTCGTGATCTACACTTGAAAAAGAAAGAAAAACAAAAACGAAATAAGCAACTCATCGAGGTGATTTAAGTCTATTTTAAAATTCATTTTAAACATGTAGACTCTCGCACTTGCGTAATTGATCTCCCTCAAGAATGATACAAGTGATCCCAAGACTCAATTTCTGTAAACTGATAAGCCAACTGTTTAGCTAATTCTTCCGGAAGAACTCTTGGTCGATAGATTTCCGTAAATCCTATCTATAGTCCACCATAGTCACAGGATCGTACGAGTGACCATAGTGTTGAGATAAAATAGGTCAATCGGTTCCAACTTTACCCGACGTAGAAGGGGTCATATTATGCCTACCGACGAAGAAGGGACTCATTGGAGTTTGACCTATAAAGACCGTTCTCAATTTTTGTTTATACGAGGAAGATCCCATCAACTAAATTATAATTCATATTAAGTGAACGAATAACTAGCGTCTGCGTGAATGAATTAATTTGGGTGATGGCTTAAAAACGTGTGACATACGAATGTCAAGGAAAACTAACTCGTGACCTCTATATGTGTCAGTTTTCATGCAATTATTAGGTGGTTTGGTTTTTAGGCGGAATATGATGCATACTATCGTTACGATAAAATAAATAATTGAATGCAATACGTAAATAAAATATCCTAGTGTGGCCTATCCTAATAAAAAGAACAAAATACAACTTTGGAATCCACCGTTGGACCCAAGAAGCTTGTCTTGTTGTTCCATCTTGATCCAGTTAGCGGGAGTGAGCATCTGGTCTCCGTCTTTGGTCTTCTCAAAAATTACAATTAAAATTACAAAAATAAACCTATTTACATTCTAATTAAAACTGTAATTACAAGTGAAAAATCCAAAACGGAGATACGAGATCTCAAAATACAACCAAGACCGTGTTCCATCATTACGGTAACACGTTCTACTAAGGCCACACTAAGTTACAACTGATTGCAGAATTAAATACGTAATAAGAGGCATTCACAAGCATTCAAAATTAACGATAAAAAATGCATCAACTAAAACAAATTCATTCGTGACATAATTCCGTAATTATGTTAAATTTATCCAAACCACCTTTTAATGATTAAAATTCATGTGATAAAACCCCTTCTATCATTTAATTTTAATCAATACGATCCGATTACTTTAAATACGCTTTAAAATAACTTAATGGTACGTGTGTGAACCGTTTCACAATCATAGCGAGTGTACAATATCCGTATAATGTACATTTTGTAGCCAAAAGAAAATTTAAAGCAAAAAGAATAAATTTTCAAAGCTGTCAAAGCAGAAATCCCTCGATCCAAGGACACAGGTGCTCGATCGAGGGATGAAAGGGCTCGATCGACTGAACTGCAAGTCGATCGAGAGGTGTGCTAATCAGGAAGTACTCGATCGACAAAACGGTAGTCGATCGAGGACTTATATTAGCAATCTTGCTCGATCGAGCACGAGGACTTCTCGATCGAGCGTGGGGTTTTAAAGCGGGTCGATCGAGTGCAGCAAGGACTCGATCGAGTAAAAACATGTCAGAAAAACCATTCGATCGACTAAAAACATGCTCGATCGAGGGAAAAAGTTTCTGGAACACATAAAACCCTCGTGAAAACAGTTTGACAAAACAAAATCAATTGCAATTTTGATCAAAAACGCATCAAAAACAATTTAACAATTGACAAAACTTGACATGTTGCTGTAATCTCCGTATAAAACAACAATATGCATAAAAAACAAATCGAAAACAAGGTGATAAAACCGTGTAAAACATGTCACGGTTTCAACAAGAACAAAAACCGAATCAGCCGTGTATACATGGCACGGAATTCGAGACAAAATAATCGTTTCAAAAACGGTTTTATGAAAAACACATGGAAAAATTTACGTGGCCTCGCTCTGATACCACTTGTAGGGTAATATCCGTATAAGACCCTCTAAATTTAGGACTATAACGTAAATTTAGCATGCGATTATCGTCATAAAACATAAATACAAAAGAGAAACGATAAGGAACAAGAATTAACCTCGGGTCCTTTATAGTGCGGCGTAAAGAACAGAAATCAAACGAGATTCCCTCCTAATTGTTGCACCCAAGACTTGTCCGAGATATGCCCTTGTGCTAGATGGTGTTCTCCGATTGCCTTGCAATATTGGGAGAACTTGTTGTGAGGTTTTCGAGATGTGAGATCTAGGTTTCAGAGAGAGAATGTCTCCAAAACCCTAGTTTTCTGTAAAATGAATTGTCTAGATCACAAAAGGAGAGGAGCTCTCCTTTTGTGTGTTTCAACAAAACCGAGAGCCCTCATGGGGAAGTGGGCTTCCACTTCCTCTTACTTTTAGCTCGAGGTCCAGTTCGCCAAATGCTAAAATGTATATGACGGGTTTGTATTATAAACTGTCATCGGTTATCGGTTATTAATACATCGACTAATAACACGGATTAGTTGAAGTATTAATACATGTCCGACAAAGACAATATTGTATAATTAATATTCAATATACATTAATTAAATATAAATCGCTTATATTTAATTTTACGAATTAACTGGTTAATTCGCCTTAGCCCATGATATTTAATCCGTATCAAATATAATATCTCAACATCATATTTTGACTAATTATTAGTCAAGTAACTCGGACTAACTGGTTAGTCAAATTTGGCATCTACATGACTGTATTTTCATCACATCACGTCTCTCAAACGTATCCTATAGGTGTGACTTTTAGGGACCAGTTGATCACCGCCATCTGTATGACAATAACGTCAAACTTATCTAGCAAGCCAACCGTTATTGATAAACGTGGATCAACTGATAATAATACCAAAGTAATCGAGCAGTATTGCTGATAATAATACCAAAGTATGCCCTTTGATCCTTTTAGAGGTTTATAAGTCCTTGCACTAACTGTTAAGGACACCAACCCCAACAATAAAATACCCTAAACATTCCCTAATCAAACCGTCGAAATAACACTCCGCCAGACCGGATACTCGGTCGAGTAAGTGTATACTCGGCCGAGTATCCTCTACTCGGTCGAGTATTCACTATACTCGGCCGAGTATTCCTCGGCAGAACCAAAACAACACACGACAACAGCACTACTCGGCCGAGTAGGCTCTACTCGGTCGAGTAGTCACCAAAGAAAATCCGTAGTGTTACATTTATTGCCTAGAACGATTCTAGAAATTCTATTTCTTAAATGACATAGCCACAATGGTATCTTAACCATCCTAATGTGTTTTGATTATGGTTTTGTCGGAAACCATGCGCAATCTCAATTGTCAATTGTCATTTGTGTAACACCCTTACACAAAATTGCATCAAAAACATTTTGCTTTACATCCTTAATGCTTCTACAAGCACTTAAGGGTAATCTTTATGGCTTACTTGGTAACTATTACTTAAATTCGATTTGAAACAATTCATCATACTCAAAGTATATGAAGTGTTATACATCATTTCCTATTCAATTGATTCGGCAGCGGAAACAAATGGAATCAATCAAATATGTTCAAATTGATTGAACTAGTCATGAATCTTATCAACATAAGACTTCTTATTTGACGCTAATATCATGTGGATTTATCTCCATAAATCTGGATATTAAAGATGTATTATATTTCTCCAAGTCTTAAATCATTCCCAATGATCAATATGTCATCCACATATTAGACTAATTAAAATTACTGTAACTCCCACTAAACTTCATGTATAAACACAACTTCTCGACCTATCGAGAAAAGTTTTATAACATGATCAAAATATTGATTCCAACTCATTGATGTCCTACTTAAGACTCTCTCTTAAGTTTCACATTATCCTAGGATGGCAAGAATCTACAAAACTCAAGACATGTATTGAATACATTCCTTCTAATTGAAGAAGTGGGTTTTAGATTCACTCGTTATATATATCTCATAATGAAACACAATTCCTAAGAAGATCCAAATAGACTTAAGCATTTCAACTAGTGCAAAACCCTTTGCTACCAATCAAGCTTTGATATCTAACAATTCACTTGGAATTTATTTCGGATTTTCATGGCTCTAAGCCTTGTATTGAGTTGTGACTTAAGGCCCTGTTCTTTCTAGCTTTTTAGAGCTGAATGAATCGAGCTGAAATCAATGGAGCGAATGAATCGAATCGAGCTAAATCGAATCGAATGGAGCTAATTTGAATCGAATCGAGTGAATCGAATCGAATGGAGCCGAAAAGTGAATCGAATGAATGAATGGAGAAATTTGAATGAATCGAATCGAATAGAGCAGAACTGAACTAAGTTGATTGGAGCTGAATCGAACTGAAATAATAATAATAATAATAATAATAATAATAATAATAATAATAATAATAATAATATTATTATTATTATTATTATTATTATTATTATTATTATTATTATTATTATTATTATTATTATTATTATTATTATTATTATTATTATCATTATCATTATTATTACTACTACTATTGTTGTTGTTGTTATTGTTGTTGTTGTTGTTGTTGTTGTTGTTGTTGTTGTTGTTGTTGTTGTTGTTGTTGTTGTTGTTGTTGTTGTTGTTGTTGTTGTTGTTGTTGTTGTTGTTGTTGTTGTTGTTGTTGTTGTTGTTGTTGTTGTTGTTGTTGTTGTTGTTACTACTACTACTACTACTACTACTACTACTACTACTACTACTACTACTACTACTACTACTACTACTACTACTACTACTACTACTACAATAATAATAATTACTACAATAATAATAATAATAATAATAATAATAATAATAATAATAATAATAATAATAATAATAATAATAATAATAATAATAAGAAGAAGAAGAAGAACATTAGTAATAATAATAATAATATTAATATTAATACTAGTAATTATACTAATTTGAGTGATTAATTAGGTAGCCACCATGAACCACAGTTCACCATCAATCTAATTAGGTGAAATAATGGAGCACCGATTTTCTAGATTTATGTTCAAAGTCTAGCCGATTATCATCCTAATTTGACTGAATAGGTAGCCACCACGAAGCACCAACAATCCTAATTTAATTAATTAGATAAATAAAAATCGAAAGATCCTAATTTCATCTTTAACAAATAAATAAAATTTGGTTGATTAATGAAAACTCAACAAATAATATTAATAATTGATAACAAGTAAATTAATTTATTATTTGATAAATTAGAATCCATGTAATACTCCGTATTTATAAGTCTTGGGGTACTCTATCGAGTAGGCCTTACTCTGTCGAGTAAGGGTAAGTTGCGAAATAAAATAGTTTCTGACCTGTTGGGTACTCGATCGAGTAGCTGGGGCACTCGATCGAGTAGCTGGGGCACTCGATCGAGTAAGGGGGTACTCGATCGAGTACCTTGGGTACTCGATCGAGTGTCCGGTTTTACGGGGAGTTTTCTCGGGTTTTGTTAATTATGCGATTAAGGTATTTAAGTTCCGTCGTCATTATTCTAAACCACTTTTACAAAACCTAAATTCCTGTTTAAGAGAGAAAGCAACAAGTTCATCTTCCTAATCGCATTCTTAGCAATTCCCGGAGTTCAGACGGTCAGTTCTTGTCGTTGTTTATATCGTTGGGTTCCTTGCGTCGAGGGTAAGATCGATGTACCTTTTTTATTGTTTTTCCTTTGATTTGGTTAAACCCTAATTTAGAGATTGGGGGTTTTTATGTGTAGTATATGATTGGTAGCCTCTATGTGTTGTATGATAGGAGGAGGGTTCATAGAAGAGGCTTTTGACTCCCGGTAGAGAGACCGTCTGATTGTGTGCATACCAGGTAGGATTTCCTACTCAGTATTAGTCCCATAATGGGATATTGGTTGATGTATTGTATCTGGTTGTTTGATGTAATAATTGTACTGTGATTGTGGTTGTGATCGTTGTTGATGGTTCGCGAGGCGTGGCCTCGGCTGAGTGGGGTCACTTGCGGGAGTGGCTTCACGCCCTAGTTTCGCCCTTCGTGGAACCCGCCACGGAAGGGGATGTGCACATTAATAGACAGGGTTTATCGCTCACTATGTGGAGCGGGGATTTGGTGGGTACGGCTGGGGTCCCCCACTGGCAGGGCTCCAAAGTCCGGTGGACGATCGATATTGAGATGATGGGAATTGGTTGGTGTGTGTGTGTGTGTGTGATTAAGCATGTCTGTGTATCTTATTGTTGTTATACATATTGATTGTGTGATTAGTCATCGACCCGGTGTTGTTTTGTAAACTGCGGTGATCCATTCGGGGATGGTGAGCAGATATTGAGCAGGTATTGAGATGAGTCGGGATAGCCGGGATGCCACGACATGATGATAAGAGTCTTCTTTGTAGTCTTTAGTTTATTTACATTTCAGTTAGAACAGTCAGTTTGAGATCATGTATCGTACTTTTGGTTTGGTTTTGAGGATTGTAACTATTCGCTAAATTATTTATAATAAACGTTGTTTCTTTATTGTTGTTTGATTATCATTGCCTCGGGTAACCGAGATGGTAATGTCTTCATACCTGAGTGGTCCTGGTAAGGCACTTGGAGTATGGGGGTGTTACAAATGGTATCAGAGCGACGATCCTGAAACCTGTAACCAATGAACCTAATGAACATAGGGAATCAATTAAAATGAACCCGGGGTAAAAGTTGTAGGAGCTAGTGCAAAGGCTTGGGAGACGTCCTAAAGTCGCAGGGGTCGCCTTACAACTTTGAACCGGTCACATGGGGGAAGTGTTGTCGAGTCGTATGTGTGTTTGGTTAACTTGTGTACGAATGTGATGAAATGTGTTAATTGTTGGGTGTTGAAGTAGAAAGTTGAGCATGTGAAAGAAAATGGTGATATGTGGGAATTTGTTGATGAGATGACAGCATGTTGAATGTTTTACAACGTGGCATTTAATAATATGATGAAATGATCCCGTAGATAGTAAGAAAAGATGCGTAGCATGTTTATTATGATATAATGTGGTTTATAAAGTTTAGCATGTTAGCATATGACGTAACATGCGGGTAGCTTTTATGAATTAGCGTGACTCGATCGAGTGGGGACCGACTCGATCGGGTGGGTTTTTAACGATTTTGAGTCGAATCGCGTTTTTGGGCACTCGATCGAGTAACTAGGGGTACTCGATCGAGTAGGAAGTCACTCGATCGAGTAGCCTAGATACTCGATCGAGTAGGTAAGAGATCGAAGGTCCGTTTGGGGTCCGAAGTTTGGGTACTCGATCGAGTCGTGGGGCACTCGATCGAGTGTGTTTGGGAACTCGATCGAGTGGGTTGGGGTGGGTGGCGTGTTTTCGTGTTTTGAAGTTTAGTACGTGTGTTCATATCTACCCTTTCTTATATATGTATAGTTTCAAGATGCCGCCCAAGAGAACTGCTTTGTATGCGAGAGCTGAGCTTATGACCGTGGATGACATCGTTAAGATGTTAGAGCACCAGGATGCTCTTACTGAGACCCTAAAGAAAGTGAATGAGGACAAGAATAAGGATAAGGAGAAGGAGGTTGATCATTCAAAAATCAGCCTCTATATTGCGAGGTTTAACCCGAAAGAATACAAGGGAGTTGGGGAGCCTAACCTTCTTGATAGTTGGCCGAGAGAGATGGAGAACATATTAGATTTGGTTCTTTGTCCCGATGAGATGAGGGTAGAACAGTGCTGCGTTCTATCCGAGGGAGGCGGCAGGCAAGTGGTGGGATTCGGTGAAAGTGAGTGCTAAGGAGATATATACAAACCAAGGCTTACCTGCTATACCTTGGGAGGAGTTTCGTAGGGTGTGAGGAGGAAGGAGTTTGTCTTAGGAACATGTGAGGAGTAAGATGAGAGAGGAGTTTGATGGTTTTAAGATGACGCTCTTTGAGATGTCGTGGGTTCGAGTACTACAGCATGTTCAATGAGAAGTCTAGGTATCTTTTGAGGATATGGGTTTGAGTGAGGAGAATCGGCATTGAGGTTTGAGAGGGGATTAACCCCTAAGATTATGGATAAGTTACCCGTGGGTATCCTTACTGATGTTAAGGAAGCTTATGAGAGGGCTGGGAGAGCTGAGAGGTTGGTGGAGATGGCTCAGGAGAGGTTAGGTGGTGAGAAGAGGAAGTCTGAGAGCGAGGGTGGTGGCCAATCGAATCACAAGAAAGGCAACCACAATCGATCCAAGGGATTTTCTTCTGGGTCAGGGTTCAGTGCTGGGGCTTCCTTTGGGCGTGGCCGTGGAAGTGTGAGTAATAGTTGGGGAGTGACCTGCTATAGCTGTGGTGGTGTAGGCCACAAGAGACATGAGTGCACAAGTGCACCGGGATCTTTCCGGAGACTGCGTGAGCTTCGCGAGCAATGACCGGGCTGGATCGTGGCCAAACCGGGGAAGTCGAGTTACCAGAGTGGAGGCAACCGCAACGGCGGTAATTCTTATCGAAACCACCAGCGAACAACAACAACAATCAAGGGTCGGGTGCTAAGCCGACCACCTCGGCCCAAGATCTTGTCCGGGAGGTGGGCGGAAAACCAATGTGGCAAGTTATTCATGATGGAGAAGAAAGCGGTGAGGAAGATGCGCACGTTATCACCTAGTACATTCCTTGTTAATGGTATTCCTACATTTGTTTTGTTTGATTCGGGGCTTCTCGTCGTTTGTGTCTTGAGTCATGTCAAACAGTTGGGTTTGAGAGTATATGAGTCTGTTAGTGAGCAAGTTTTCATACCTTCGGGTGAGTCCGTATCGTGTGGGAGGTTGTTTAGAGATGTATCTTTGATAGTTGGGCAAGTTGATTTCCCTGTAGACTTGCTAGAGTTTCCTTTTAACGGTTTTGAGATGATAGTCGGGATGGATTGGTTAGGAAAGTATAAAGCTAAGATATTTGTCATCAAAAGAAAGTGTCTTTTAGAGGTCCTAAGGGTGTTAGTGTGTCTTATCGTGGGTTTCTAGTCAAACCCAAAGTTAAGTTGATTGCATCTATCACCTTGAAGTCTTATCGAGGAAGGGATGTCCTCGATCTTGTGCCATGTGAGAGATGATCGAATAGAGAGTCCGATTGATTGAGGAGATACCAGTGGTGGGGAGTTTGCGAGATGTTTTTCCAGAGGAGATTCCGGGGTTGCCACCGAAGAGGGAGATAGATTTCACCGTGGAGTTGAAGCCGGGGACGGGGCCAATCTCTAAGGCACCGCACCGTATGGGTCCTAAGGAGATGGAGGAGCTTAGGAAGCAGTTGGATGATTTGATAGAGAAGGGGTACATTAGACCAAGTGTATCGCCGTGGGGAGCACCAGTTCTTTTCGTGAAGAGGAAAGATGGGAGTTTGAGGTTATGCATAGATTACGGTGGAGCCGAACCGTGTGACGATAAAGAACAAGTATCCTTTGCCAAGGATAGATGACCTGTTTGATCGGTTGAGCGGTGCAACGGATCTTTTCTAAGATTGATTTGAGGTCGGGGTACCATCAGGTGAAGATTAGAGAGGTGGACATACCAAAGACAACTTTCACGTCGAGGTATGGCCACTATGAGTATGTGGTGATGCCGTTTGGGTTGTCTAATGCGCCGTCAGTGTTTATGGATTTGATGAATAGAATCTTCAGACAATTCTTGGACCAGTTTGTAGTAGTATTTATCGATGATATCTTAGTCTACTCTAAGACTAAGGAGGAGCATCTGAGGATCGTGTTGCAGACTTTGAGGGATCATGAGTTGTATGCTAAACTGTCCAAGTGTGAGTTCTGGTTAGAGAAAGTTGCTTTTCTGGGGCATGTAATCTCTAAAGATGGGGTAGCTGTGGATCCGGCGAAGATTGAGGCAGTGACAAAGTGGGAAGCACCGAAGAATGTTGCTGAGGTTAGGAGTTTCTTGGGTTTAGCTGGATACTACAGACGGTTCGTGAAAGATTTCTCCAAGATAGCTAGACCGAAGACAGCGTTGATGAGGAAAGAGAACAGGTTTCGTTGGGATGAGAGTTGTGAGACGGCGTTCCAAACATTAAAGGAGCGTTTGACCACAGCTCCTGTCTTAGCATTGCCTGAAGGGAGCGAGAACTTTGAGGTTTATACAGATGCCTCGAAGAATGGGCTGGGATGTGTGTTGATGCAGAATGGCAAAGTGATTGCCTATGCTTCTAGGCAATTGAAGCCTTATGAGGAGAACTACCCTACTCATGATCCGGAGTTGGGTGCGGTGGTGTTTACTCTCAAGATTTGGAGACATTACCTTTATGGAGCAATCTTTAAGGTATTTTTTCTGATCACAAGAGTCTCAAGTACATCTTCACGCAGAAGGAGTTGAACATGAGACAGAGGAGGTGGATGGAGCCGATTGGCGATTATGACATGGAAATCATCTACCATGAAGGGAAAGCCAATGTTGTAGCGAATGCTTTGAGTAGGAAGAGTGTACATTCCTCGTGTACAGCTCTATCTTTGATGAGGTTGAGAGATGAGGTAGCGAGTTTTGGGATACATATGATGCAGAAAGGAGATGCCATGGGTGATATGACAGTACATCTGGAGTTCTATGATGATATTCGGGGTAAGCAGGCTTTGGATCCTAAGATAGTTGAGTGGGGAGCTGGAGTAGAGAAAGGGGCAGTGTCCCGCTTTTCTATTCATACAGATGGTAGTTTGAGGTTTGATGGTAGGTGGTGTGTTCCTAATGATGAGGAGTTAAAAAAGACTATCATGACAGAGGCACATTGCACACCATATTCAGTTCATCCAGGTGGAGACAAGCTATACAAGGATTTGAAGAAAACGCGTTTTGGTGGCAGGATGAAGAAAGAGACAGTGAGTTTGTGTCCCGTTGTTTGACATGCCGAGAGTTAAAGGGGAACAGCGATGACCACAAGGTAAGATTCAGTCATTAGAGGTACCTGAGTGGAAGTGGGAATCCATTTCCATGGATTTCATTGTGGGTTTGCCGAAGAGTCAACAAGGTAACAACATGATTTGGGTGATAGTGGATCGTTTGACCAAGTCAGCTCACTTTGTTCCAATGAAAGATACATGGACTAAGGCACAATTGGCTATGGCCTATCGAAAGAACGTGCTTAAGTTACATGGAGTCCCTAAGGACATAGTGTCTGACAGAGATGCGAGGTTTATATCGAGGTTTTGGAAGGAGTTGCAGGAATCGTTGGGAACAACTTTGAAGATGAGTACAAAGATTTCATCCTACGACAGACGGAGGCGGATCGAGAGAACAATCAAGACTCTTGAGGATATGTTGCGAGCTTGTGTGATGGATTTTGGTGGTAGGCGGGAGCGAGAGGTTGGACTTGATAGAATTCTCTTACAATAACGCTATCACACCAAAGATAGGTATGGCACCGTTTGAGGCTTTGTATGGGAGGAGATGTAGGAGTCCAATCTGTTGGGACGATAGTGCTGAGGCAGTGGTGTTAGGACCAGAGATGGTGCATGAGATGGTGGAACAGATTAAGATGATCAGGGAACGGATGAGAGCAGCCCAGGATCGACAAAAGAGTTATGCAGATCTACATCGCCGGGACATAGAGTTTCAAGTTGGGGACAAGGTTCTTTTGAAAGTGTCTCCTATGCGTGGAGTTATGAGATTTGGGAAGAAAGGCAAGCTAAGTCAGAAGTTTATAGGGCCTTATGAGATCTTAGAGCGAGTTGGGGAAGTTGCTTATCGTCTGGCTTTACCAGCTGCGTTAGAGAGAGTGCATAATGTGTTTCATGTATCGCAGCTGCGGAAGTATGTGAGTGACCCGTCACATGTGTTAGAGGCAGAGAGCTTAGAGCTAGATGAGTCCTTATCATATCTTGAAGTGCCTAAGCAGATTCTAGACCGAAAGGTTAGAAAGACTAGGGGTGGTGAGACAGTTTTGCTTAAGATCCTTTGGTCTAACCACGAGACCGAGGAAGCTACATGGGAGCCAGAGGAAGCTATGAAAGAGCGTTACCCTTTCCTCTTTGATCAGGTATGTATGGTTACGGGGACGTAACCTTGTTTCTTTTAGGGGGGTAGGAGATGATCGCGAGCAGTTTTTAAGAGTTTTATGCCCCTTTTATAGGTTGTGTCGGTATGTTTGTCGGGATGAGTTGGGTTAGTATCATGTTTTATGTTGAATTTTGTTTTGGTTGCTGAGTCGGGAAGGTTATGGGAGTACCTTTGTTTAGTAGTGGTTTGAACTTCGGGGACGAAGTTCCTTTTAAGGAGGGAAGACTGTAATACTCCGTATTTATAAGTCTTGGGGTACTCTATCGAGTAGGCCTTACTCTGTCGAGTAAGGGTAAGTTGCGAAATAAAATAGTTTCGACTGTTGGGTACTCGATCGAGTAGTCAGCACTCGATCGAGTAAGGGGTACTCGATCGAGTACCTTGAGTACTCGATCGAGTGTCCGGTTTTACGGGGAGTTTTCTCGGGTTTTGTTAATTATGCGATTAAGGTATTTAAGTTCCGTCGTCATTATTCTAAACCACTTTTACAAAACCTAAATTCTTGTTTAAGAGAGAAAGCAACAAGTTCATCTTCCTAATCGCATTCTTAGCAATTCCCGGAGTTCAGACGGTCAGTTCTTGTCGTTGTTTATATCGTTGGGTTCCTTGCGTCGAGGGTAAGATCGATGTACCTTTTTTATTGTTTTTCCTTTGATTTGGTTAAACCCTAATTTAGAGATTGGGGGTTTTTATGTGTAGTATGTGATTGGTAGCCTCTATGTGTTGTATGATAGGAGGAGGGTTCATAGAAGAGGCTTTTTGACTCGGCGCCAGAGAGACCGTCGATTGTGTGCATACCAGGTAGGATTTCCTACTCAGTATTAGTCCCATAATGGGATATTGGTTGATGTATTGTATCTGGTTGTTTGATGTAATAATTGTACTGGGATTGTGGTTGTGATCGTTGTTGATGGTTCGCGAGGCGTGGCCTCGGCTGAGTGGGGTCACTTGCGGGAGTGGCTTCACGCCCTAGTTTCGCCCTTCGTGGAACCCGCCACGGAAGGGGATGTGCACATTAATGGACAGGGTTTATCGCTCACTATGTGGAGCGGGGATTTGGTGGGTACGGTGCGGTCCCCCCATGGTGGTAATGGGTCCGGTGGACGGTCGTATTGAGATGATGGGAATTGGTTGGTTGTGTGTGTGTGTGTGATGTTAAGTCATTCGTGTATCTTATTGTTGTTATACATATTGATTGTGTGATTAGTATCGACCCGGTGTTGTTTTGTAAACTGCGGTGATCCATTCGGGGATGGTGAGCAGATATTGAGCGGTATTGAGATGAAATCTTGGGATATTTGGGATGCCACGACATGATGATAGGAGTCTTCATTTGTAGTCTTTAGTTTATTTACATTTCGATTAGAAACGATCAGTTTGAGATCATGTATCGTACTTTTGGTTTGGTTTTGAGGATTGTAACTATTCGCTAAATTATTTATAATAAACGTTGTTTCTTTATTGTTGTTTGATTATCATTGCCTCGGGTAACCGAGATGGTAATGTCTTCATACCTGAGTGGTCCTGGTAAGGCATTTGGAGTATGGGGGTGTTACAATCCACCTTATAAGTTTTAAGTTATTTGAGCAATTAAATTAAGTTTTAGGGAACAATATTGATTTAAGAGTTCACTTGGTTCAGTTTTAGGTGAAAAGAATGCAAAATAGAACGTTATGAAAAAGTGTATGTGAAAGAGTAAAGTTCGTATATGAAAAAATAATTGGGTTTTAGTAATAGTAATATTAAAATTAACAATGTTATTATTAATATTATTAGTTACTATTCATATTCCTATTAATAATAATATTAATAGTATTAATTATATTAATATGAATATTATTGATTTTAATAACCATAATATTCATAACAATAACAATAATGAGGATGATTTATTAATAATAAACTAATGATGATGATGATGATGATAATAATAATAATAATAATAATAATAATAATAATAATAATAATAATAATAATAATAATAATAATAATAATAATAATAATAATAATAATAATAATAATAATAATAATAATAATAATAATAATAATAATAATAATAATAAATAAATAATAAATAATTATTATTATTACAATAATAATAATAATAATAATAATAATAATAAATTAATAATATTAATATTAATATTAATATTAATAAAAACTATTAAGTTTAAGATTCGCAAAATTGAAATTGGCTGAATTTAGTGGAGCTGAATTGAAGTGAGATGAGATGAATGAATCGAATCGAATGGAATGAGAGTGAGCTGAGCTAAATGAATCGAATAGAGTGAAGTGAACTAAACGAATGAATCGAATCGAATAAAGTGAATCGAATCGAATCAAAATTTGAATCGAATCGAATAGAGTGAGTTGAATCAAGTGAGTGAAAATAAGCCAGAAAGAACAGGGCCTTAAACACTCTCATGTAAGTCATATGTTCATTACTTTCCAGAAGTAATCAACTTGAATCAAACAATTTCTTTGTAAGTTGCAAGCTCTTTACTTTCTAAAAGTAACACTAATTCATCATCTTCAACAAGTGATGACTTTAACCTCCTAGGTTTTGAAGAAACAACGTCTTACACAAAACGTCTCATGTAGCCAAGAAAGACCAGTTTCTTGCGACATAACATTCTTTGTGGCTCTTGAATAATTCTTCTTACGACATAACATTCTTTGTGGCTCTTGAATAATTTCTCCCACTCTGTCTTCTAGAAATAAACTTTTATTCTAGAAACACAGCTTCACGAGCCACAAACTCGTTGTACTCGTGATTATAGTAAGGAAAAATGAGCATTTGTTTCTTGTGAAAACTTATAAGCATGATACTCTACCATTTCATATCTCATATGATTCGTTTTAGATTTAGTGGAAAAATAATTTAGACAAAATGATAAAATCCCCAAAAGGATCAAGTAACTCAAAGTAACTTGATTGAAGTCCAAACCATATCGAATAAAGTTTGATTTCTTTATCCAACCACACATTATCCCATAATGCGTGCTAAGAGAGATTAATTTGTGATACTATATCACATTTCCTTTGGCTTATATCAAAGTCTTCACTTTGATAATCACATCACGACTAAATCGTGATTCTTTGAACTCTTTGAACTTCTTCAAAGATTTCTCTATTTACCTTATTAAGTGAACACATTAGCGTCAACTTAAATCGTTGGTAAAAGAAAATGATTAACCTATTTTGGATCAATGATTTACAACCTCGATCTCTTTTTCAACCAAAAAGGCACGAGACATCTTGCTTTGAATACAAGATACGCATATATCATAAGATTAACAATCTTATGGTTCCAAGAGTACTCGATAACTCTTTGCGTTCATCATTCCAGAATTTAAGGTTTAATCTTGGATTACCAATTTGAGTCTTGTATCATCTACATGGTGTATCATTATAGTTTGGTTTAGAATATATTCACCTTGATAATGGGCTAGCCATACATCAAATCGTGGTGTATAGGGTCACAAAAGTGAAACCTCTTTTGTATCTTAACAAGATTATATTCTTATTCAGAGTTTATGCACTTAATAGTCATAATTAAGGTGCAACTATAAACCCAAAACTAGATTGATTACACAATTACTCTATCTCTCGACATTATTTGATGCTAGTCGTCTTATTATAATCATCTTATGTATCGGATACAATGATGAAAACCTCCACTGGTTTCTAATATTGACGAAGTAGTACTAGCAAGATTTATGTTAATCAAATAAACATTTAAAGAAGAAGGTCTCATTAGATGTCCCACAACTAACTTGCTGATTCTTTAATAATTTGGGGTAGTTTCCTTTCTAGCGTCCAACACTTAAGACAATGGAAACTTTATCGGTCGGGATTGATAGGTTTAGTATCGTTATTCTCAATAACTTTACTTTTAACATTACCTTGTATCAATTCCATTCTAATTTTACTTCTTTGAACCTCGTCCTTTTCTTAATGGTTAAGAGAATGCTCCCACTCATTCCAATGAGTCTTTGCTTAGAGAAGAAAAATTGAATTTCATGAAGACTACTCTTCAATTCATTTGTTTAGTCTTAAAACTTTCATTGAAGTGGTTGCGGTATTCTGGTCAATTTTGATTTCAAACAAATCTAGTTACCAAAATGATGTAACGTTTCAAAGTACTTAACTCAATTAAGCATATGAGAAACAATTCATTGTAAGTAGATATGTTAGTCAAGAATCAAAAACCCTTTTGATCACGAATAACTTTTATCTATACTCTTCACATGAGATCCTTACAATGGATAATACGAGGTCTTTAGAAGAAAAAAAAATTCAAACTTTGTCTTTAGTTACGATGTTTTAATGGAGATTTGAACTAAAATCGAAATGATATCGTATATAATTTGAGGTAAAGAAATAGAACAATATGATAACGGAATAATGAAAACAAAACATTTATCGTTATAATAATAATAATACTTAGTGACCTCTACCCAACTATGGTAAATGATTCCAAGATCCAAATTCATATTAACTTGGGCACGGTAGGGCCGATTCATCCCTTATCAATATAACTCGGTGGATTAACTCTTTAATCGATTCTACTTTTAGAACTCTTGGTCGATAAAATTACATTAATATTTATCTTTAGCCCAAAACACATCCGGCAACCGTCGAGAATACTTTCGTTGAGTTCAACCTAAATTTCGAATAAATGTGTTCATGATCCAAATCCACATCAACTTGGGCACGGTAGGACCGATTCATCCCTTATCAACATGAATTCGGTGGATAGACATTTATCACCCATTTCCCCTACGTAACAAGGTTTGTACCCCGGTAGGGCCGAGTGCACTCTCTCATGAAATAGGTTTTCATGGTTTCTACTTTTTGGTAAAGCTAAGTCTCAATTGTTTATTTTTGCGAGAGGTCATGTCAATTTATTATCTATCACGTTTTAAGTGAACTAAAGCGGTGAACTACGATAATTGTAATTGACACGGTCGATAAACTCGATTTAAAATGCATGTTTAGTTATGGCAATTTAGCGATGCATGCAACATATAAATAAAATGCAAAGCATAAAAAAAATCCTAGTATGGTCTTCCTAAAATAGTAAATCTAATAAACTATTACAAATTCGGAAACCAACTCCTTTGGTCCATTGAGCTTCGGTCTTGGCACGCATTTCAAGGCAACACTTTCTTTGATGGATCGCCTTCTCGAATGGCACCGTCTTCAAGGAACTCCGGAATAAATAAATTACAAAATGAATTACATAATTTCATATTATACATTTGTAATTAAAATAAAAATAAATCTATTAAATTACAAAACGGTGATACGAGATCACAATAATTACAACCGAATCGATATTCCCATACATTTCGGGTAATACCAATTAAAACTAAGGCCATGCTAAGTAAAATTACATAATTCAAAATTACATAAAATTAAAATATGACAATCATAAATAAAATGCAGCATTATAATATGTATGAACATGCTCGATTTTATGCTAAATCGCCTTTAAAGAGCCAATATCGTATATTAATCGGTTTTACGGATTTGCGTGATTTAACTTTTTAAAATCACAATAATTACATAAATTCATATTTATGTACAAGTTAATTACCCTAACCATCTTAGGACTCAAAATTAGTCTTCACTAACATTTTGACAATAATTAACCTTGATTTCTTAATATTGTTCATAAATGGACCTAAAATACAAAATTATGCTATAAACTTCAAATTAAATTATAAAAATTTCAAATAAATTTGAAATTTGAAATTTAAACTTATGAACATTCTGGAAAAATACCATGACACTCATAATATTCAAAACTTAGGTTAAAAAATTCGAAAAAAAATTATCGTGAAAAACAATGTTGCGGTTTATCGATTTTAACAATTATGACCATAAAAAAATGAGAAAAATTATTTTTATCAACTTTCACTTTTAGATCTGAAATATATGATAAAATGCAATATGTGACATTTTTCCTTTACTCAACACCCACAATTTTCATTAACATTTTGTCCTATTTAATTCATCTCTTGAGGTCCTCGGTAATCAATTATCTAATATAATAATACCACAAAATAAATTATTAAATTAAAATATGCGAATTTATGGTTGTGTAATGACTATAAAATCTACAATATATATTATAGTTTCTATTCACTTTATTTATTTATAATATGCCCATTTGTCATGAGTTTCTAATTATGGATTGTATTTTATGGTTCAATTTATTTATTTGATTATATTGATTATATTGAGTATTGTTGTTGAGTATTGTTGTTGTTGTTATTGTTGTTGTGTCCAATAAAGTATATTTTAATTTGTTATGTTGTTGGTTTATGAATCGTTTGCTTTTGAATTCATGTTTTCCAGTTGGTTTAGTTGAAGTGACTTATATGTGACAATGTCTTGATTCGTTTGTCAATTTTTTGTCAGGTTGATGTTTTATCTTTTGGTCAATGTATTTTTTTATATAACTTTAAAGCACCATGAAACGTATGTGAATGTAGATAAGGCAAATCATCACGTGGGTAATCTGAAGAGGGAAGAAATACAAAAGGCACGAAACTAAGGTAAAATTAAAGGTAAAAAAACGTAAGGTAGAAACTGATAAGTAATGGATGATTGTTGATCTCAAAATAGAAGTCTTATAATATTTCTTATAATTTTTTATTAAATGTATATTGTGGTGTAATTTTACTATTATACTTTCCCGATTAACCTATTTGAACTTTGTATTTTTCTATTCACGAGTATAATCATCTCTAACATATATTTTTCTTTTTCATTTTATATGAACTATTATCAAGGCATGTAATAAAAGTAAGCGAAAGTGAACCTTCGGGTAAATATTAAATAGTATGATTTCTAAATTCTATTTCGTATGTTTTTAAGTTTATTATGTGTTTTTTTTTTGTCAAAATAGGAATAATACATAAACTTACTCTCATAATTTCCTAAAAAAACCTACTCTCATAATTAATGGTAAATAAATAAGTACAAATAATTGAATGAAAAATCTTTAAAATTTAACAATTTACTTTTTGGACCATCGTGACAATAATTAATCATTTTAATTATGTCATTTCCTCTTCCAATTTAATTTTTCTCCAACTCCCACTTTTTCATTGTTTTTCTATAAAATTTACTTTACTTTTTTAAGTGGTTTATACTTTTTTAACCATTATAAGATGAATGTTGATCTCAAAATGGAGATCTTATGATATATTTTTTTTTTGGGTAAAATGTAAAAATTATATTAAGAACTCAAACAAGTACCACATACATCATCAGAATTATGAGCTAGCTAGCTCATCAACTCAGCCAATTCTACAACACACAAACTATCATAAACAATTACATAAGCTTCTCAAGCCACTGCCTATCTTTCCTGGACATGGTGCCCTTTGCCTGTTGCTGAATTCAAGCTCTAATATCTCCCTGAATCATGGTAGCACATCTACTAGGACTGAGTACCTTGTACTCATGCATGCTCCCATTGCGTTGCATCCATATATGGTACATTGCAGAGTTTATGATGTTATTCAGTATTCCAGTTTTTAACCTGGTAAATCTCCCGTGTTGTCTCCAGTTCTGAGCATTATCAATTGAAAATTGCACACCAGTCCAAGCCTGAAGCCACTAAAAATCTTATAATATTTACTTAAATTTTTTATTAAGCGTATATTGTTGTGTAACTTTACTATTATACTTTCTTGATAAACCTATTTGAGTAAATATACGGATTATAACTTAAAAAATAGTATGGTTTCTAAATTATGGTTTTTTTTAAGTTTATACGGATATTTTTAAATTATAATCCGTATATTTTTAAGTTTATGTGTTTTTTTTCAAAACCGGAAGAGATTACTTTATAATCTTTAATACTATTTTTATTTTTATATAGGATCGTGGACATAAATATAACAAGAGATTGATCAAATTCTTGAAATAGCAATAAGGAACTTACAAAATTTTATGAACCTTTTGGAATTCGGATTTAGGGAATATAGTTTTTTAGATTATTGAGCAATTGAAATGAAAATTTAATTCGTAATACACGGAGTAGATAGTAGATACCGACCATACCGTTGAATCGTAATCTAATATTTTTCTATCGATATACTAAATACTTTTCGGATGTAAATAATATTTGAAGCATGCACGTAGTGATTAGATTTCAAAGATATTTCTATGGGAGGGTTGATGGAGAGGTCTGGAAATAATTTGGAGATGACTATACTGAGGTATTGAGTTTACAACCTTATAAGGCGTCATTGAAGATTTTTCCATACGGAATTTATTATATACGGATGGTTTCAAACTTTAGTATTTAGAAAACTCACTTTATTATATTGCGGAGTAAAACACACGTATATATAATGAGTCGTCTTTGTCATTGCTCCGTTGTCAAGTTTCTCAAAATTAGTAGCTACCACATTGTCACTTGCAGGATTCGATTTAAAAAAAATAAACCAAAGTTATCAAAGAAATAAGATATTAACTAACTAATTTCTATGTATTTCAAGACTGTATATTTTTAAATGAATCAACAACTATTGCTCGAATAAATATTAACAATAAGATAAAAATATCAAAACTAAAACAGATAAACTCGTGAATTTCACGGATCACAAACCTAGTTCCACTTATAATACCCTACCAAATTTAATTAGAGACTTTCATATCTATATTTGATTCTTAAAAGTCAAAACAAATAAGTGAGCAATTTAATTAAAAAACTATCAATATTCTACCATTTGCTCCGCTCATATATGAGTTTATTAATTCTACCTTTTGAAATTCCCCCCGTTTATTCCACTTATTTATAAGTCTTATTCATTTTATCATTTAAATTATTGAAATCAATAGATGAACAAATTTACATATCCACCCTTTGCCCTACCAATTACATAGTAGTTGCTTCTTGGTTTTATTCAAACCAAACAATTTGTTTTGCATATAGAATTTTGATAGATTTTAAATGATGTCTTCCACATTACACGCCAAATGCATTATGTGGCCCAAATTTTACCGAGTTGAGTGTTTATTTAAATTTGTTTGCTCCAATCGTAAAATTATACTCCCTCCAATTTTCTATGTTGTACCCCTTTCCATTTACATCCAATTTCATTGTTGTTCCCTCTTTCCTTTTCTGGACAAGTTTGTGTGGTGAAAAATCAACATGTGGGGTCATGTGTAATGTGCGGTCCAAATTGATTGTCTTAATTCTTGAGGAAAAAAGAAAAGGGAACAACATAGGAAATAGGAGGGAGTATTAACTTTACTTCATTATTTACTTTATAGGATTTATTTGATGGAATTCAAATACACCAATATATTGCCTTCTAACTGAGGAGATTTAAGAGGTAAGTAGTATGTTCTATTTTAATATTATTTTTGTTTGGATTTTTTAGCAAGTAAGATTAACTTATTGATATATTACTTTGGATTATTGTGCCTTTTATTATGTCATTCCATGTCCTTATATGATTTCTTATTTTGTCAGGTTTATATGCTTTGAGGTGTTCAATGGTCGCTTCTTAAATCACCAAAACCTCGACTTTTTAAGTAATTTGTGTAATTTGTTACCAAGTGTTTACCGGAATTTGCTTACCCCAATCGTAAAATTTTCATAACTTTTACTTCATTATTTATTTTGTAGGATTTTTTTTTATGGGAATTCAAATATACTGGATATATTGTCTTCTAATGGAGGAATTTGAGATGTAAGCATTATGTATGTTCTATCTTGACATGATTTTTATTTGTGTTTTTTAGCAAGTAAGATTAACTTATTGATATATTACTTTAGATTATTGTGCCTTTAATTATGTCATGCCATGTCTTTATATGGTTTTCTTATTTTGTTAGGTGTATATATTTTGAGATATTCAGATGAAAATGGTCGCTTCCTAAATCTCCAAACCCTCGACTATGTAATTTGGTTGATTTTTTAGCGACTAATCCTTTTGGTTGAATATATTATTGATACACGGAAACTTTTAGATTACTAGCTACCAAAGTGGGTTCGAGAATGAATAACAAAATTGTAATCCTTATTTTTTAATAATAATAATTTGTCTTATTAAAATTCCATCGTTCTTCATATTTACTGTAATACCCGCCCTTTTAGAGACCCTTTGACCAGCGTTGACTGACGTTGGGAGCGGGAATAGTTCTTAGAAGTGCGTGCCAAAACTATCTTGGGTTACGTGTTAAGAGTGGTACTCGATAGAGTAGAGGCTACTCGATCGAGTAGCTAGGTTACTCGATCGAGTAGGGGGGCACTCGATCGAGTATGTTGGGTACTCGATCGAGTATCGAGTTTTCAGCGAGGGTTTTTAATCGCGTTTTGTTAAATCCGCAAATCATTTCCGCCACTTTCCTCCTATCCTTTGGTCGCCTCTTTCCCTCCTCTTCACCATAAAACCTTCATGGAAGCCTTTTGAAGATCCTTGTGCCTTAGGAGAGCGTTACTTGAGTCGGGTAGCGGTCTTTTGCCGGGTTTCTCCTTATAGGTATGTCATAATCATCATCCGTATCCTCATCTTTGCAGTTAGGGTTTGCTTGGTAGTAATAGATGTTGTTTTGTGGTTATAGGCTTTGCTTGATTGCTGGATATGTCATATGTTGGCATGGATTGGTTGCAGTTGCTTAAAGGTAGGATTTCCTACTCAGTATTAGTCCCATAATGTGATGTTGATGTGTTGTGGTTGATTGAATAATATAGTAATTGTATTGTGATGGTTGTTGATTGTGATTGTTGTCTTTGGTTCTCGAGACGCGTTCTCGGCTGAGTGGAGTCACTTGCGGGAGTGGCTTCACGCCCTAGTTTCGCCCTTCGTGGAACCCGCCACGGAAGGAGATGTGCACATTAATGGACAGGGTTATCGCTCGGTATGATGAGCGGGGATTTGGTGGGTACGGCTGCGGTCCCCCACTGGCAGGGCTGGTCCAGTGGACAGTCAGTGACAGAGGTTGTTTGGATTATTGTGATTGTGTGTGAGATTGATAGCGTCGTATTGTGTTGATAGTTGTAGTTGATTTTGTCGTATCTTATCTCAGTACTGACCTTGTGTGGTTGTTTTGTTTGTTATGTGTCTGCCGTGATCCCTTATGGTGAGCAGTCGGTCTTAGCAGGTGTTGATGTTGTTGATAGCTGGAGTCCGGGCAGGGATGAGTCTTCACGAGATTAGATAGCTTTAGAGAGTAGTCTTTGAGTTGTATCTTTTATATCGTTGTTGGTTTTAATTCACTTGTATTATAACATAATAGTTCTCTTATCGACATTTGATTATTACTATCCTCGGGCAACCGAGATGGTAATGCCCTTATATGCTAAGGAAGGCCTAGTTAAGGCTCCTCTGAATATGGGGGTGTTACAAAGTGGTATCAGAGCGACGATTTTGGAACCTGTAACAAATAAAAATAATGAACGTAGGGAGTCTAATAAAATGAACCTGGTGTATGTGTGATGGGAGCCCCAGCTGATGCTAGGTTTTGGGTGAGTAGGCACCCTCATTTCAAAATCTTGGCCCCATGACACTTAAGCCAGTCACATGGTATGGGAATGTGGAGTCCGTGTGTATATGTGTGATGTGTATGTTAATTGTGCCGGAGCTACCTCTGGTTAAGTCTTTGTTAGAGTTAATAGGGGTGTGATAGTGGTATTTGGGCCGTGTATGGTAATCGTTGGTGGAAGTAGTGAAGTTTTTGGCATGATTAGTGAGCTTATACGATGGTTATGAGATATGTGACAAAAGTTTACGTGATAGAGATGCGTGAAAATGTGGAAGTGTATGTCGTGACATGAAGAGTGAACATGTTGGTGTTTACTATAAGTTGATGATGACAGTAGTCATATACGAGTTTATAAATCCTACCGTAATTACAATGATGATAGTTATAGAATTGTTGAGTTATAATATGAAACATAGCATATAGTAATGCATATATGCCTTGTTTATTGGTTGAAATTTTCCGCTGCGTAATAATTGATTTGTGTAAGATGATTTGCTTATGATTGAATGTGGAACATGATAGATTAATTTGTTATGAAGAGTATGCAATTATATGTTATATGAAAGAATGAATGAACGTTAATTATATACTTCAAGTCGAAGTGAACACGAGTTTGGTAGTAATGTGTAAAGTAAGTTTAAGTGTAATATGATGACGTGATTATGTTTATGAAGGATTCGGTAGCAGGTAAACCGAGTTGGGTAATTTGAGTAGCGTAATGTGACATACACTTTATTAGTTGAGACGATAGGTTATGCTTGAGCAATTGTGGTAATGCGTGAACGAGTGTGATAATTAGTGCCGGGTTCCGAACTCAGTTTGGAATCGACACGTGATGTTGTTTTTGCAGGAATCTTCAAGTTACTTCGTAATTCTGACCGAGTACTTAACTATACTTGACCGAGTGCGAGTGCGTACTAGACCGAGTAGACCTCACTCGATCTAGTTAGGAAGCTATGACGTCGGGATGTGGAAATTTTCTGCAGATACTCGACGAAATAGAGGGGTACTCGATCGAGTACCCTAGACACTCGATCGAGTAGGTTACTGTACAGTGAATCTTACGGGTTTCTTAAAAACCCCTATTCTTTTTATTCTTCTCATTCTTCTTTTATATTTCGAAACCTAAGCCTAATTTCCTCTCAAAAGCTTTCCTCATCTTGTGTTGGTGGTGATTCTTGGGGTTGTTTTCTTTGTTTGATTTCGTTTCTTTACTTTACTACTTAATCAAGGTATGCTTTTCTTCCTAATTTACATGATTTATTGATTTGAATGTGTTAGAATAGTGATACAATCTGAAATTTTCGATTCATATGGATAGATTATTGCTTTTAATTGTTGTAATATGATTCACATGCTTCCCTTGTATGAATGTTGGTGATTAATTGCTATAAAATAGGCTAGAAATTGCCAATATTGAAGCCGAAATTTCTAGGGTTACAAAATTGAAATTGATTTTTGATTGTTTTACATTGATTAGATGATGGAATTAAGTATTATACATTGTTTATATCATGTTGAAGGATGGATTTTGATGATTTTCACCTTAGAAAGTTGCCTTAAAACTCCGTCTTAAAAGTGCCTCAAACGGAAATTCGTGATCTATATTTGGATTTTGGTGTTGTATATGACTGTTTAAATAAAGGTTGAACTTCAATATGATAGTAGTGATGATAATTGATGAAAAATATGCCAAAATTGTTACAGCTGTAGAGACCGTCTGACAGGTTTAATTGAGTTGTTTGTTTCTAATATTGAAGGTGATGATGATATGTTCTAAATTAATTCTCCATGAACTTGTACAAATTGCCTCACATGTTATTGGGAGTGTTATGGAGTAGCCTTAGAATCATGCTAGGTTGTTGGAATTTGTTGAGCATGTGTATTCACCATGATAAATTTTTCACAACTGTGGTTTATGAGTAGCTGTAAACTAAGTTGATATATCAAATTGAGGAAACTATTGGTGAATGTGCGTACCTAGCTGAGTATTCAAAGTTTAATGGCATGAATTATGTGCTTCACATGTCGAACTTGTCGATGAATTGGTGTACTTAGCTGAGTATGTAAATCCAAATTGCGTGAAATATATGCTTTACATGTTTATGCAAGTTGTTTAAGACATATGTTGAAACAGATGCCGAGACCGAACGTAGGAACCCGTCAAAGTAAACGGGGGAGGGTTACACAACCTGAGGTTGGGGAAGGGAGTGGACCCGTGGTACCCGCAGTTCTGGAGTACCCTTCTGTTGTGTTTGTAGATTTCAAACAGAGAGAGCGTTTTGTAGATTTGCAAAAACGCAAGATGAGACCAACGAGGTGTATAGATACTACACTGTTGGAGGATTTGGGAATAGAGACGGATGTCCGTCACATATTCGAGACTTTGGGCTTTACGGGTTTGTATAGGCTGAGGAAACACTCTTACCCTTTTCTTACCTTGGAGTTTATGAGCTCCTTTAGTTATGACCCAGCTGCCCAGACCGTTGAGTTTCGGTTGATGAACACCGAGTTTTTCGTTGACTATGGATCTGCTTTTGCGTCTCACCTTGGGTTGGCCAAGCCTCCCAAGGATTCTATCACTGATATTCTTGCTGAGTGCGTGTCCGCCGCCTAATGCCTTGCTTGACCGGAAAGCCGGCTCCACCTCAAGCAACATGCTGATTAATGATGTTCAGCATGTTACCTTGAGGGTCTTTCTCCGTTCTCTTTCAAACCTCCTTTATGACAGAAAGGATATCAGTAAACTGAATAATCATGAGGTGTTGCTTCTGATGTCTTACCTCAACCCGGAGCGGGCCAGGAAAGTGGTCTTTAATGCTCCTTCCATCGTCTGTGCTTCCCTTGCCTTGATGGCTACTGCTTCTTCGCGCTACTTGAGCTGTGGCGCTATCGCGACTCGGTTAGCTGAAAAGCTAACCTCCTTTGAGGCTTCTTCGGAGTATGTGCCTCTAGCTACCCCAGTGCCTACTATGGACCGTGACTACTATCTCGACCTGAAATGGTTGAGAACTTTGGCTGACGGTAGCCTAGCTTGGAGGGTGTGGGGCATGAGTTGGATGAAGATTCCAGCTCCTGAGCACCTCCCACCGACGGAGCCTTTAGAGCCGGCGGTAGTGACTGTGGACTCTGATGATGAGGAGGAGGGGGAGGATGTTGATAGACCCGGCCAGCTGAAGACCTACCTCATCGACGACACGATTCTCGAGGTGATGCCAGAGCCGACGAAGGGCGAGAACGCGGCGGTTGTGGTGGTGGAGAGACCCAGGTTGGGGAGAGGACCTCGTCGAGTGAGGGAGAGGACCGCGGAGACTAGGCCACGGCCGGTAGCACCACAGCAGCAGCATCCTTTTCCGTGCTACCCTTACCTCGACACCCCGGAGACGCGATCTAGCTACTTGGCGGAGAGAGTGTCATCTACTTTGACACTCAGGAACATGCACGAGATGGCGTACACTCAAAGGATAGGGACCGAGGGACCGCATCCGGTTTGGTGGAGTGGAGTTGGGGACTATAGTGGGGTTTTCCACTCCTACGGGGTGGATCAGTCGACGTGGGGACACCTCAGTCCTTTGCCAACGGTGGCTTGACCCCATGGTACGTGAGTCCGGGAGCCGGAGCAGGAGTAGATGCGGGTATTGGGTCATCGGGAGCGGGTACTTGTGGAGGTGGTGGTGATGATGAGGTGATGGTTGAGCAGCAGCAGCAGCAGGAGTGATGCTCCTTGTTTTATCTTGGTTTATGGTCGTTGGTAGTAGATGTTGGTAGTGTCGTTAGATTTTGGTAGTTATTTTCGTCGAAACTTTGGTTATAAATATGTATTGTTGGCCATAAGGCCAGATTTGTTACTTAACATTGTTGCAGGATTAATTTTGGGGTCGGGAAATCATCTCGACTCAACTTATGTGACGGCTATGTATATATATGTTGGGTTATGACAGATTTTATAAGGCATTTTGGCCTGTAGGTACTCGATAGAGTACCCCGTACTCTATCAAGTAGCTGCAGGAAAGAAGGAAATAAAGCTTTCTGATCTTTGGGCTACTCGATCGAGTAGCCAAGACACTCGATCGAGTAGCATGGCACTCGATCGAGTACCACTACATACTCGATCGAGTAGCACTGTTACAGGAGGTTTTCGAAAATTAAAAGTGTGCAATTGTTTTATAATTGCAAGTTTGATGTTTAATGTGGTTATTAGTGCGTAGTAACACCTTTGAACCGTTAATTTCATATGTTGGACGTCAAGCTTCGGTTTTATATGCATATTGGTAACAAGTAGTGAAGTGGTGACGGTTTCTTGTTGTTTTAATATTACATATGTCATATTACTATCTATCCATCGAAGTTACATCTTTTCATACGTTTGTGCACACGATATTAACATGCTTTATCGACGGCGGCTAGTTATTCCGGTGGGTTGTGTATGATTTATAATTTAACAAGTATATGCTTAGCGAGTAATGTCCATAATAAATAATATGGTTCTAATTTATGTTATGAAGCAGGTAATAGGTAATATGTGTGGTAATATTGGTGGTGAACTTCGGGGACGAAGTTCCTTTTTAGAGGGGAAGAGTAATGTCGCAAAATAAAAAGGCTGATTTTGAATATGTTGTTGTTTGTTTATAATGTTTTGTTGTTTAATTACAAAATTTTCTAGTACTTTGATAACATTGCTTATATGAAGTGTAAGTGGTTACTTTAGTTCATTGAAGTGAATGTGATAGTATGTTTTTATTGACGGTCATAAAGAGCTAGTTGTGGTATAAGGTGTCGTAATAGAATGAATTAGTGAGTAACACGGTGGTGTTAGTTGTGCAGCATGAAGTTGATATGAGATATGTTTCGGGTTGAAAGTTGTTATCATATGATAGGTGATCGATGTTTGTGTTGGTTCGTATTGCGAGGTTGATGTTTTATATATGATAGTTTGTAGGAGTTGATGCGAGGTTGATGTTTTATATATGATAGTTGGTAGGAGCTGATGTATACATATAGAGTGACAGTTGATGATGACAATGTTTGCATGATAGTAGTAAGAGTCGTTATGAATAGAGCGGTAGACAGTGATGATGATGACATGGGGGATGGTATTTCCGGGCGGGTAATGACTCGAGTAGGAAGGATGGTGATGTCGTGTTTTCCCGTGTCTTGTGTGTGGAGATAGGTGAGTTGAACTTCGGGGACGAAGTTCTTTTAAGGGGGAAAGACTGTAATACCCGCCCTTTTAGAGACCCTTTGACCAGCGTTGACTGACGTTGGGAGCGGGAATAGTTCTTAGAAGTGCGTGCCAAAACTATCTTGGGTTACGTGTTAAGAGTGGTACTCGATAGAGTAGAGGCTACTCGATCGAGTAGCTAGGTTACTCGATCGAGTAGGGGGGCACTCGATCGAGTATGTTGGGTACTCGATCGAGTATCGAGTTTTCAACGAGGGTTTTTAATCGCGTTTTGTTAAATCCGCAAATCATTTCCGCCACTTTCCTCCTATCCTTTGGTCGCCTCTTTCCCTCCTCTTCACCATAAAACCTCCATGGAAGCCTTTTGAAGATCCTTGTGCCTTAGGAGAGCGTTACTTGAGTCGGGTAGCGGTCTTTTGTCGGGTTTCTCCTTATAGGTATGTCATAATCATCATCCGTATCCTCATCTTTGCAGTTAAGGTTTGCTTGGTAGTAATAGATGTTGTGTTGTGGTTATAGGCTTTGCTTGATTACTGGATATGTCATATGTTGGCATGGATTGGTTGCAGTTGCTTAAAGGTAGGATTTCCTACTCAGTATTAGTCCCATAATGTGATGTTGATGTGTTGTGGTTGATTGAATAATATAGTAATTGTATTGTGACGGTTGTTGATTGTGATTGTTGTCTTTGGTTCTCGAGACGCGTTCTCGGCTGAGTGGAGTCACTTGCGGGAGTGGCTTCACGCCCTAGTTTCGCCCTTCGTGGAACCCGCCACGGAAGGGGATGTGCACATTAATGGACAGGGTTATCGCTCGGTATGATGAGCGGGGATTTGGTGGGTACGGCTGCGGTCCCCCACGCGGTCGGGTCCAGGGTGGACGATCGATGATGAGGTTGTTTGGATTATTGTGATTGTGTGTGAGATTGATAGCATCGTATTGTGTTGATAGTTGTAGTTGATTTTGTCGTATCTTATCTCAGGACTGACCTTGTGTGGTTGTTTTGTTTGTTATGTGTCCGGCGTGATCCCTTATGGTGAGCAAATCGGTCTTAGCAGTGTTGATGTTGTTGATAGCTGGAGTCCGGGCAGGGATGAGTCTTCACGAGATTCGATAGCTTTAGAGAGTAGTCTTTGAGTTGTATCTTTTATATCGTTGTTGGTTTTAATTCACTTGTATTATAACATAATAGTTCTCTTATCGACATTTGATTATTACTATCCTCGGGCAACCGAGATGGTAATGCCCTTATATGCTAAGGAAGGCCTAGTTAAGGCTCCTCTGAATATGGGGGTGTTACATTTACTCTCAATAACGTTTTTGGTATGTCTTTTTTAAATGCTAAAAAATGTTAAAATTGTGACTTTTCTTTTAGTAACAAATTTTTCCATTGATGTTAGTAATGCGAGATCTAAGAAATTAAAGAGGAATCATTGCAATATAAACAAACTACTAGCTTAAAGACTATTTACTCCGTAACACAAATTATAGATATGAGACGGTTCATTTGCGTTAACAAAAATCATTTATTGGTGATAAATAAGATGTTTTTTTTTTCAAAATAGGACCGTCTCAATTATTATAATATCTATATAAGAATTTTTTTTGTAATTAGTCTTCGCATTAATTTCAACAATTTATTATTGGGAAGAAAAAAGATTTGTTAATGAAGGGGAATATAAAAAAAAATATGGTAACATAAATACAAAGTATAATAATGTTGAAGGAAAACCAAAAGGTCATCCCATTAAATAACAGAAATAAATGTTCAATAAATAGGGTAGTTTAATAACGAAAGGAGAGGAAAATAAAAAATTTGTTTAATTTAATTTTTTGTGTGTGTTTGCAACTAATATTTCTAAACAAAATTCTACTTATTTGTTAAAATATTAAAGAAATAAATGAATGTGTAATTTTGAAGTACTACGATTTTTGAACTATTAAGTTTAACAATTATCAAAGAAAAAATATATAACATTTTCAACTAATATTTTATCATATGAAAGCAGTTAAAAATAATAATATGAAAAACCTTAATCGTTTTACTAACACGTTCAATTATGAAAATTTTAATTAAAATGTCAATTATAATTATAAAATATAAAACTTAGATGTGATCGGTAGAGTTTACATCACTCTTGGAATTTTTTAACTCATGAAATTTTTAATGCACACAATTAATTTAATATAGATATAATGACATTTGGGTAAGGAATTGTAAATTAAGATTATTAAAAAAAATTATATAAGAAATTTTTTGCAATTAATCTTCGCATTAGTTTCAACTATTTATTACAGGGAAGAAAACGATTTTGTGAATGAAGGGGAAGATAAAAAAAATGAAAAAAATAAATACAAAGTACAATTATGTTGGTTTTTGTTCTAGTACTCTATCCTAGAAGGTATGGTGCCTAAGTTGGATAATTGGGATTATTGATAGAATGAAGTTATTATTGCAGACCACCAATATGATGGATTATTGTTATGAAATAACCCTTTATTAAAGGCCTTAGTTATGATTATTTATCACTAAAGCAAATAAAATCATAATACATGTAAATGATTTAAAGTTCAATTTTCCAAGGTATTACTCCATATATGGTTGTATCTCAATTTTAGTGTTTATTTTCTCCAAAAATTTATCCTAAAATTATTGCCCTCTTTTTAATTTTTGAATATCCAATAATATTGCCTACATATTAACTTTCCCATCTCCATCATAAGAGCATTGTCTCAACTCTCTTTAGTTACAAGGATAAAGTAGAATTAAAGTTCGGCACCTTAACACATACAAAAATAGAACAAAAACTAAAACAAGGTTCTAGACTATCATATAAATCATACTTCATCACAAGATGTCAAGATCGAGTACATTGTACACATGACATCAAATAGTAAAATAAGCGGAAAACCATAAATAGTCCCGTAAATTATCACGGGCAACAAAACTAGTTAAGTTTAACAAAACGCTTTCTATCCATTCATTTAGAGATTTTACATGTTTACATTATTTTTCAATTCTCTTTTCATTAGTAATAAAATTAGATGTCCAGTCTTTTGTTTCTTTGCCGATAAAATTAGGACCAAAGGGTTTCAGAACGCAACAAAATAACACTAAAACAATGTATCAAATACTAGAATACCAAACTACACGGGCACAAAAAATAGTCTATCTATAAATATTCTAAAAAGACAAAGTAAAGCATTAACATTTCACCATTCCCTTATCTTTAGAATTTCATCAAGCCACGTCATCATCCATTATTTAAAAAAAAAAAAGTTAAATCTATTTATTGCATTAAACACTAGAACTCAACAAACATTAAATTTTGGCAATTTAAAAAAAAACTAAAAATAATTATCAAATCAAATACTAATTTTAAAATTTTGGGGTTTTATTGTTAGATAAATTATATGACAAATAAAATAAATAAATTATATCACTCTTATATTGTCGTCATTTATAAACGTTATCCCTTCTTGTACTATATAGTTCTCAATTTAAATGGGTTGAATACATAGAGAGAGTTTAAAAAATAATGTCTTTAAATTTTATTTTCATATAATGTCTTCAAGTACTTTAATACCGTAGCACAATTAATATATTGTGACTCTCACGAGTACAAAAAATTATTGTGCCATTAAAACGTCATCTCGAAATATCATGTGTGACATACTTATAAGTACAACAAAGTTTAAAAAAAATGTTAGTTGCAAGCCAAAAAAGTAATATAAATTTTTTATTATCACATTTATTTAACCTATATTTATTTTATTTAATAGGATGACCTTTTTGTTTTCCATCACCATTATTATTCTTTGTATTTATGTTATCATAATTTTTAATCTTCCTTTATATTTACAAAATCTTTCTTTTTACCTCAAATAAATTGTTGAAATTAATGCGAGAATTAATTGAAAAAAATTTCTTATATAAATATCACAATAATCATAATTTTCATTTGCATTCAAAAATTTGGTAGTATACATAGAGAACTAAATGAATTACTTCGCTTTTTATCCTTATTATATTTTGAGTTAATAGTTAGAATCTTAGTATTTACTTATTTTTTTGTATTTGTATTGAAATTGCAGGAGGATGACATGCATACTCAAAATTGGAAATTAATGGTTATGAATTTTTTTTTTAAACTTTTCTTTTTTGAATATTTGTTGGTTTTCCCCTTTTATCATGGTGTGTATGCAAGTTTAAATGGTAGTATGAATCTCTCATATGTGGCACATAATATATTCTAACCTTGAAATATTAATTGGCAAATTTTGTAAATTGTACTAGATTTTCTTTCACTCTTTTGCTAAATTTAACTTTTCGTGTAACATTTCACTTCTATTTGTATTTTGTCAAACATGTAATAAATCAAATGTCTAAATGGAATTGTTGAAGTATGATGCAAAGAATGTTAATTTGACCTTTTATTAGTGCCATATGTAGAGGAAATATTTTCCATGGTTATTGGTTGGAAACCAATGTTTATTCTTGAATCCGTTGTTCGAATTTTGAATGTTTTCAAGCCTTTAAATCAGTTTTTTTGTTTCCATCAAATATGTTTTTCTAACACTCACAATGTTTCTTTGAGAAATATTTTTTGTTGTATTGATTTGTGTATATTTTCATTTTTTCATAAATTAAGAAAGCTAAGAGTTCTTACGAGTTCAAATGGTTATTTAAATCACATATATTTAAATCTCTATTGATAATGTCTTTGGAAAATAAATATATGATATTTTTACTTTTATTCGCCGTTTTTTATTCCCATAAAAAAAGTTGAGACCACATTATATAACATGTTAGTGACATGTATACACATATATAGCAAATGACACAAATAATTAGAAAAACAAGCTTACAAAAAATGTAGGTAGAAAATAGACTATAGATATATTATTTGAACCACCAGTGAGTCGATAAGTTATATGAATACTTTCATCCAAGTAAAGGATATACAAAAGTCATTCTCTAATATTTTTGCCAATATGTTGGAAATCCATCAAACTCACAACGAAAATGTCTCAAAGCTGACGAATTGCGAATAATTATAATGTATTTGTCAAATAATTTTAACAAACTTCATTGCATTTAAGAAAATAAACCTGTAATTTTAGCCTAATTAGTAAGATAAAATAAGTTGTATTTTAACATATCGCTTTCTACGTATTATTCGTATCGTCTCTAGTTAATTAAAGACAATATGTAAAATTCGTAGATAAAATAATTACTATGCATTCGTTTAAAGATTTTACATGTTTACATTAATTTAGTTCTCTTATCGCTAGAATATGTTACGTAATAAGAAATAGAATTAGATGTCCACTTTTTCGTTCTGTACCGGATAAAAATAGGGTCAAGATTTTTAGAACACACCAAAATGACAATAAAAATAATAAATCTTATTCTAAAATATCAAAATTTTCTACTGTCTCGTGCATTGCACGGGAACAAAAACTAGTCTATAAAATACTATAAAAAGGGTAAAATTGAGCCTCTATCATTTGGCACGTGTAAATATGAGAGGCAAGATAATAGAGTTTTCTTACAAAGAGAGCATTTTTCATCAGTTTTCTGTATTGATAAATTTATACAATGCTCTCATAAATTTGAGTAAATTTGTGTGCTTGAAACGGCTGCTTTTAATCCTACTCATAACTCTTATTAAAAAGCTTCAATACTCTCATGAACTTCCAATTTAAACCGTTACTTGGTTTTATTGACAAATCATTCAATACTCCCATAAATTTCCTTAAATTAATTCCTATCCCATCACTTTGCAGTTGTCAATATTCCCTCTCAATTCCTCATCCACTATTTATATGAGACGTAAAAGTTTCATTTCCAACAACTTGTTGATTTTTTACTAAATTCTTTTTTTGTGGTATTTTTTTCAGGTCCCTTGCTGTCAATTGAAGGTCTAATGATGGCTTTTTCCAAATTCCTCGCTGGAAGATGAGTTCATAGTCTGATGCTTATCTGGTTGTTTGTTCATCATTGTGTATTTATGTGTTAGTTTGATTTCATTTTTGTTCTCCCTATTTTCCAGAATGGTTTATGTGTGTGATTTTTTGTTGGGTTGACTCGCTTTTAAATTTTCAATTACTTTTCGATCTTTTCAATTTCTAAAGTATTTCTGATGTGACCATAATTAGAGCATATTTAGTCTCCGAATTAGCCTTGTTCCCATGCTTTTTAGTGCATATTTGAGTCATTTATTGTCTTTAGTCCTTTGTTTTGCATATTCTTTGAGGTTTTGTTTCCTTGGTAGGAAAGGAGTGCAAACCTTGCATTTTCATGGCAAAATAGAGCTAAATTGATTGAATTCAATGACCAAACATCAAAGAGAAGACAAGATTAGAAGGCCTTTGTACATACTATAGTAGATGGGCAATGATAAGAAAAGATCCTTGCATCCCCGAGGAAATCTCCAAGGATTTCATGAAGAAAAAGGAAGAAAAGAAGAAAGAAAGTAGTTGTAAGACAATCCGAGCGGATTGTCCACAAGCCGCCCGTCCAAGAGGTACAATCCGAGCGTCTTCCCCCAGTGGACGCCCGTCCAAAACACCCCCAATCCGCCCGTCTTCCCCAGCTAGACGCCCGTCCAGAATCACCACAATCCGCCCGTCCCGTGCCCTGGACGCTCGGATTGTATGTCAGCCATTTCGTCTTCTACAAGCTTCAAGGAAGGATGCGCATATTTTTCTAAGACCGGCGAAAAGGAGACCGGAGTCTCCCTAGAGACCGGCGATTCCTCAAGGACTAAATCGTCATTTAAGCCCTTAGTAAACCCTAATTTATGTAACTAATCCCCACTATAAATACCCCATTAATCTAATTAGATTAGCATGTTCTTCCTAGCAATCTCTAGTGTAGTTAATATCAATCAAATCTCTCTTTAATCTTGTAATCAACATTTAATCAAGTCTTAATACAAGTTTCATTTTCTTAATCTCTCTCTTGTTCATCCTTTGTTTTGGGTAATTGAAGATTATTTGGGTTATTATTGGGAGATTGACAACCTTCCCATCAATCATCAAGTACTTCTATTATTCTTTGCTTTATTATTAGAATCATTAGTAGGTATAATTCTCTTAATACCTTTTTAATTATTGTTAATTATCTTCATTTATTCATCATGTTTTACTTTGTTGGTATGATTGACAACCTTGCTAGCATGTTCAACATGATAATGAGTAAGTAGTTTCCTTAGCTAGGGTTAATGGGTAATTAGGGGAAACCAACATGGGGGATGATTCATGCTTAAATTAATATGTTTTCATAGTTTATTTGCTTGCTTGTTGTGATCTCAACTTATGCACATGTTATGTTTGATGAAATGGGAGCCTATGAATCCTTGCATTTTTTACCCATCACCTATCTTTTCAATGAGACTTGTAAGACATAAACCAACTCGAGTCTCATTAGACCATGCATATAGTTGAGTAGGAAAGATTAAGTCGACTTGTAGGTGTTGTACAATCTAATCGATTCGGCTCCGGGACCCAAACTTTCCTAGGATTGTAAGATATAAACAAACTCGATCCATCACAACAATAATTGCTTGCTTATAATTTGAGAATAAGTTTGTATGACCAATTCCCATGAATCCCCTATGACCCCATGACACCCTAGTGCCTTTTATCAATTGTTTACATCCCTTTTTAATCATCTTGCTTGTTTACTTTCATTGCTATTTAGTTTAGTGATCTTCTACTTCAAACCCCAAATTGTGACACCCTTAGACACCACTAGTTGCAATAGAAAATCTCATCTCAATTCCCGTCCCTTGGGATCCGGCCTTTACTTGCCTCTTTACTAATTGTAGAGTTGTTTGTGGAGTTATAAATTGTGTTTTGGTCTAGGTGCTCCTAACGACAAGTACCGAAAACTAAACCCTCCAAAGGGAACACGACCAAAAAATGGCGCCGTTGCCGGGGACGGTGTTAACTGGATTTAGATTTTTTTTTATATTCTTATTAGTTGTGTCTTTCTTTGCCTTGGAGAAGTAAAACTCCTCAAGGTTTGTTCTAATTATTTTCGAGTTGTTTGATATTTTGCATGTCTAAAAGATCACAAGGTAACTTGTTACCCATTGATCACGAAATTGAAAGGACTTTGACAAACAATAGAAGACTTGCTAGGAGAACTTTGAGAGGTATTGGTGAGGTTGTAGATATTCAACCAAACACTATTGAGTTCCTCAACCCTTTTGCAAAAGAAGGTGAGGAGAACCCAACACAAAATCCAACACAAAATCAACCCACAATGCCTAAATTTTCATCACATTCCGTACCAACCAAGGAGAACCTACCTATTGGTACTCCCATACCACAACACTTAACCGGAAATTTTATTGTCAAATCCGCATTTATCCAATTAGTCGAAAGAAGCCAATTTGGAGGGATGCCTAGTGAAGACCCTCACTCTCATATGGAGACTTTTTGTGACTATTGTGATGCGATTTCTCAAACCGGTGTAACTCAAGACCAAATTCGATGGGTCTTATTTCCTTTTTCTCTAATTGGCACCGCAAAACAATGGTTGAAAGGCCTTGATAAGGCTACTCTCGGAATTGATTCTTGGAAGAAATTGGCTCTACCTTTCTACAAAAAGTTCTATCCACCGGAAAAGACTAACATGCTAAGAGCTCAAATTACGGGCTTTAAGCAAAGAGATGAAGAATCTTTGTATGAAGTTTGGGAGCGATTCAAGGGAATTTGTCGCTCATGTCCTCATCATGGACTTAGCGAGTGGTTCTTGGTACAACAATTTTAGAACGGTCTTTATGAAGACTCAAGAAACATTCTCAACATGGGATCAAATGGTATGTTGACCAAAGTTGATGACAATCAAACTTGGAACAAGATTGAGGAAATGGCGGTCCATAACTCACAATATAGTAGACCTCGCAAGGCTACTAGAGGAGGAAAGCATGAAGTGGACTCTATTACTCAATTGGGTGCTCAACTTAGTGCTCACATTGATACCATCAATTTGAAGTTTGAAAAAGCTATAGCTAGACTTGAAGAAGCCTCAAAATCACCAAAGCATCATGTTAATGCCATGACGACATCTTCATCAATCCCAAATGGGATATGTGAGAATTGTGGAACTTTGGGACATGACCAAAGTGAATGTAGGGGAACAAATGAACAAGTGAATGCTTTTCAAGCATACAAGAGTGGTACCCCTTACTCCAATTATTACAATAAAAACACCAAATTCCCCCCTAATCTCTCATACAAAAGCCAAAATGTTCAAAATACTCAACCAACATACACCCCACCTCCCATGAGAAACCAAAATCAAAGACCCTTTTACAACCAAAACCAAGGTTACCAAAATTAAACCCCATACAATCAACAAAATGACCAAGGATTTGATGTTCAAAAAGCGGTCCTCCAAATGCAAAAGAATCAACAAGAGTTTTTCACTCAAATGCAAAAGGATAGTCAAGCAAAGGAAATCACCATCAACAACATTCTAGCCCACACCAAAATGTTGGAAACCCAATTGACTCAACTAGCATCTTCAAGCTCACAAAGACAAAATGGGCAATTACCACCTCAAAGTAATCCCCCAAGACATGAAACGGTTAGTGTCATTCACTTGAGGAGCGGTACAAGGTATGAAGCACCAAAGAAGCAAGTTGAGGATGAAGTTGTAGAAGCTAGTGACAAAGAAGAAATTGTGCAAAACCCCAAGGATGGAGAACCATCAAAAGAAGAATTTTCAAATAAAAATGAAGACAAGGCCAAGGAGAAGGAGCACATTGTGATTAGACTTCCTTTTCCGAGTCGTCAAGCCAAGCCCAAATTTGATGACCAACTTGGAAAATTTATGGAGATTGTGAAGAATTTGGAAGTCTCGATTCCTTTCACGGAATTAATCAATCACGTGCCGGCCTATGCAAAATACATGAAAGACATCCTTACGAAGAAGAAGTCGATCCGGAAGCTTGAGACTATCGCCTTCACTAAGGTGAGTAGTGCAATACTTCAAGGGAGTTCACCTCCAAAACTTAAAGATCCGGGAAGCTTCTCAATACCGTGTACCATTGGCGACACCACGATCAACAAAGCCTTATGTGATCTAAGGGCTAGTGTGAGTGTTATGCCGTACTCGGTGAGTAAAAGGTTAGGGATGGAAGAGCTTAAATGCACCAATATCACACTCTAAATGGCCGATAGATCGACGAAGACACCATTAGGGATATGGGAAGATGTTCCCGTAAGAGTTGGGAAATTTTTCATCCCGGTGGACTTTGTCATTGTTGACATGGAAGAAGACTCCAACATTCCAATCATTCTAGGAAGACTTTTCTTGCACACCGCGGGTGCGGTGATAGATGTGAAGCATGGAGAGCTCACTCTAGAAGTGGGAGATGAGAGCATAACTTTCAATCTTGATAAGACCATGAGAGCTCCCCGTTTGCATGAACCATGTTTTATGGTTGATTATTTTAGCCAGAAGGATGATAGGAAGAAGTCGGAATTCCAATAGAAGAAGAAAATCGATGATGCTCCATTCAAAGAGCAAGGAAATTGTAACAAAGAGAGCTTGAAAAGCTCACCAAAGCCAAGCAATGAAGAAGATGGCCTCATTGGCCAAGACAAGAAAGTGGGAGAGTTGTCTCTATCAACTCAAGAGATCTTTAGTGATCAAGTAGATGAAGTTTGTGGTCTTTGGGACGATGAGTTTGAAGGGATTTTCAATCCCTACATTGGTAATGCTATCGATAAAGACCAACATGAAGGACAACAAGTGCAAAGATCTATTGAAGATCTTTATCTTGATAATGAACAAGCTTTTGACTACTTCTTCAAGGTGTTGAGTAACATCAACAACACCTTGGAAATGCCCCCATGACATCTCACTAAGGATGAGAGTTTGGTGGAGTCCTCTCCAAACCACCATTTGTAAATATTTCTAACTCCCTAACTCGCATTTTAATTTATACATTGCATTTTTGTCATTTTTCGATTTTTATGCTTTGATCAAGATATTTATCATTTTTGAGAGAAGTGAGGGAGGGACTAATGATTTTATTGATGTGTAGTGCTTTAGCTTAGTGTGGGGATAGCAATTGCCTAGACTATTCATGCCTTAGTAGTGCCCCTACAATGAAGAACACGGGATTTGAAGAATAAAAATGACACGGGATATGCAAGTGCACGGATGGAACTGAATCCGGGTAGACTAGGAGGAATCCGAGCGTCCTTAAGGGGAATCCGCTCGTCTAAGGGGAATCCGCTCGTCTTAAGGGAATCCAAGCATCTATGGCTGAAACCGTCCATCCAAATGAGCTTCAAAGTTGAAATTTTGGGACTGTTAGAGAATCCGAGCGTCCCAGCAGAGAAGACGCTCGTCTAAAAGAATCCGCTCGTCTTTGCAAGAAGACGCCCGGCTTTTTGCCAGTGCAAAATAAGAAAAGTTCCTGTAACAGAATCCGCTCGTCTTTGAGGGAATCCGCTCGTTCTGGAACTGAAGAATTCGCTCGTCTTCACTGAAAGACGCCCGTCTTTAGGCGAGATTTCCTGAACCCAGATTAAGCAGAATCCGAGCGTCCCGAAGGGAATCCGCTCGTCTTCCCCCTGCAGATTCGAAATTTCGGGTGTTTTTAAATACCCCTTCCCACATTCATTCATTCATTCATACATTCAAAACACTACCCATAAACCCCAAAACCCTCATCCTCTCCATCACAAAAACAAGATTTCCTCAACCAAATTCAACAAAATCAAATCCAAACTTCCTTACAACAACAATTAATCACTCCTCTTCCAACAATAATCAATCCAAGCACCAAAATCTTCAACCTTTGAGTCAATTTTTGAAATACAAAGGCAAATCCTTTCATCTTAAAATCGATTTGGGTATAATTGGAAATTGAAGATTTTTAATCTTTTCTTGGTATAATCATCAATGGCAAGAACAAAAGGATCAACAAAGGCACTCAAGGCAAAGGCACTCTAAAAAAGGCAACAATGCCTTCAAGCAAAGAAAGCTTCAATGGCTATGGTGGTTGCTAGTGCAAACTTGGAAGTTCAACAACAACAAGATCCTCCCTTGGAAGCAACAACAACAACAACTCCGAAAATTGCTCAATTATCAAACTATCCGGAGGTAATTTTCATTTCTAACTCCCATAGGGATACATTTGCCAAGTATGCTAAGAAATCCATTCTACCCACCAAATTCATATGTGAAGATGCCTTGAACAAATTGGGTATCCTTGAACAAACTAAAGCCTTCTTTGAAGCAATGGGGTTGGGAAAATTGTTTACTACAAGAGAATTGACATACCCCTCCCTTACTTTGGAATTCTTAAGTTCATTGAAAGTGACTAAGGTAGAGAGTAGAACATACATCGAGTTTCGCCTTGCCAATATGAATAGGCGCATCACCTTTGATGTTTTGAGTAAAGCATTAGGTTTTAGTGATACACCTCGTTATCATAAGAAGCCCGAAAAATATGACCCCGCTCCTCTTTGGGAGGCGATTTCCGGGAAGAAATTTGAGAACTTTCATGCTTGTCGCGCTCTATTAGTCCACCATCCGGGCATTAGAGTGTGGCACAAGGTCATCGGGAATACTATAATTGCAAGAAAAGACACTAATCACTTTACAAAGCTCGATTTTGTTTTACTTGAGTCGGCCTTAAATATTGGAAGGGAATTTTCCAAGCCTTACAATGCTCTAAGGCTTTTGGTGGAAAGATGGCTCAATGTTGATTGTGGTAAGGAAGGCACCGCTTTTATCGTAAATGGAGGTCTAGTTACTCTCTTGGCCAAGTACTTTGATCCAAATTTCAACAAGGATAACACCTATGTGGCGAAAAAAGGGGGTCATCTCATTGACATGGATGCCATGATTAACAAGTACAAGTGGCTCAAGCATAATCCTCTTGACACCAAATATGGGTGGCTCACCAATGATGCTAGATCTTTCACTTTGCCTTCCAAGATATGCCGCTTGAGTGCTCTTAGAACAAACTACCTACTTCCACTCTCAAAAAGCGCCGAGTACATAATCCGTCAACAAAGGGGCAAGATTGAAGAGCCCTCCTCCTCCATTGTCACACCACCCTACCCATTCAAATATCAAGAGTTCAAACCCAAAGATGTTGAAGTGGGCAATGACTACATGACTCTACTTATGAAAGAGATGCATAAACAAGCTTACAATGATCGAGTAGATGCATACTTGGCCCAATATCCACCCCTCTTTCATTTAGCTAGGCAAGGACTACTTGATCTTTCATGTCCTTTGCCTAGTTGGGCGGATTGGGAAGTCTTCTTTCCAAGCACATCTAGGGGTGAAAGACCGGGTGAAGATGGGAATGTCGATGATGAGGTTGATGATGATGAGGGTGTTGATGAAGAGGTAGATGATGAAGAAGAAGAGTCTAATGAAGATGATGAAGGAAGTGAGCAAGGAAGTGAAGAGGGGAGTGGAGATGAGTCCACTTCTATGGAGGAAAATGATGACAATGATGATATGGTGGAGGACTAGCAAGCTTTGGAGGCTCCTACCCTCTGGAGGTTTGTCTACTTCTTTCTTTGTTTTATTTATTTTTATCTTGATCATAGTTGGAGAGTCTTAGCAACATGAGGACTAACACCTCGGCCCCATTGAGGTGTTCTTATTTCATTGTTCCCATTTTGAAAATCCAAAATGACAATTTAGTTTCATGCATTTCATCTTGTGTGCATGAACTACCCCTAACTTTAAGACAATAGAAATAATGTCTATCTCGGTTTGGGGAAGTACATGCATACGCAACGGGAGGTAATCTAAATTACGCTCTCCGTCATAAATAAAAACCCATGCATCATGTAGTGTAGATTAGTATAGCTTGCATTTAGTATAGAATTCATGCATCATGTTTGCATAATTTCCCATCATTTTGGCCATTGAGGACAATGCCCATATTAGTGTGGGGATGGGCAATTCTAACTTAACTTTTATTCAAAAACCCAAAAAAATCAAAAACGTTTCGAAAAATCAAAAAAAATTGAAAAATTTGAAAATCCAAAAACAAGTTCATTTCCTTTGTAGTGTAAACTTGTATATATTGTTGTATATATTGTATTTGTTCTATCCTTGTTCACATTGATCGACTACGCCACATCCGAGACATGGGGATATTGAAGACCGCATGGTATGATCTTTCCAATCTCCTTTTTCCTCTTTATGTTAATGACTATATGGCTTTATTTTGATTGATGCGGTACAACAATGTGAACTTAGAACTTGCATTTAGTTTATATGGCATATTAGTTGGTATAATCATTTGCATTAGGATGTTTATATGCTAGTTGCATCATGGCATGTAGTTGCATGTTAGAAAAATTTTGCGAAACCGTTACTTGGGAAGCTTGACAAGTGTATATAGGCCCTAGTAGATGCTTTTTCTTCTTAAGACTTTGCTTGTTAGAATACTTGTAAAACACCCTAGGATGTGTCATGCTAGTATCCTTTGACCCATGGATTAAGGCCTAGTCAAGAGTACTTTGTGGTGTGATAACTCCTTGGCTACCGTTTATTTCAAGGTGACCCTTGAAACCATGCATCCATCATTCATCCATGTTCTACCATACATTTTTTCATCAAAGGGAATGGGCATAAAAAGAAATTGATTTGAGTTCAATGAAATGAAAAGTGAAAGAAAGTTTGCAAAATGCATCAAATGAAAAGAGGAGCAAAAATAGACTCATATGCTTCAAATATAAGGCACCCTCACTACATATGGGGTGACTTTGAAAATGTTCAAAAGAAATGAAAAGAAAAGTTGAAAGTTGTCAAGTGTTGAAATGCCAAAAATCAAAAGAAATGGCAAAAGAAAGTGTTCTCAAATGTTTTATGCCACAAGAAATTGGGGGGAAAAACAAACAACAAAAGCAAACTCCCAAATGAAACTCAAACATATATTGATCCCTTTATCCATCGTATCCATTTTTGTGCATGGTAGAGAGGGGACGACCCTTCTTCTTGTCTAGGTAAGAAGGGGAATTCCGCGATCCTCCAGTGTTTCTAACACCATAGGGAGTCTACTCTTGACAAAAGCATTTAACGATTGAGGACAAAAGTACCCTAGCTTGACACAATTTGGAGGTGATTTATTGGTATCCTTCTAGGCTTAGTAGTTTGAAGAAATTGCATCTATGAAGGAGTGTGTACCCTTGAATTGCTTCCCCTTTAGATAATTTCCGCCACTTAGATGAAGAAAGTGGCTATTCTTTTGTAGATGCATCCATTACTTGATTTTGTGTGCTTAATGTTTGGATGTGTCGCCATTTTGGCAAGACCCACCTTGCCTTGCAAGAAGGCATCCTACCTCATGGTTGTCTTGTTGTGAGTTGAAGGGGCGGAGTGAGACCCGCTAATTGTCTCATATTGGCTATGCTATTAGGTTAGTTTAAATAACGGTCCTAGTCTTTGTCACCTCTTTACTCGGGACGAGCAAAGGTTCAGTTTGGGGATATTTGATGTGACCATAATTATAGCATATTTAGTCCCTGAATTAGCCTTGTTCCCATGCTTTTTAGTGCATATTTGGGTTATTTATTGTCTTTAGTCCTTTGTTTTGCATATTCTTTGAGGTTTTGTTTCCTTGGTAGGAAAGGAGTGCAAACCTTGCATTTTCATGGCAAAATAGAGCTAAATTGATTGAATTCAATGACCAAGCATCAAAGAGAAGACAAGATTAGAAGGCCTTTGTACAGATTATAGTAGATGGGCAATGATGAGGAAAGATCCTTGCATCCTCAAGGAAATCCCCAAGGATTTCATGAAGAAAAAGGAAGAAAAGAAGAAAGAAAGTAGCTGTAAGACAATCCGAGCGGATTGTCCACAAGCCGCCCGTCCAAGAGGTACAATCCGAGCGTCTTCCCCCAGTGGACGCCCGTCCAAAACACCCCCAATCCGCCCGTCTTCCCCAGCTGGACGCCCGTCCAGAATCACCACAATCCGCCCGTCCCGTGCCCTGGACGCTCGGATTGTATGTCAGCCATTTCGTCTTCTATAAGCTTCAAGGAAGGATGCGCATATTTTTCTAAGACCGGCGAAAAGGAGACCGGAGTCTCCCTAGAGACCGGCGATTCCTCAAGGACTTAATCGTCATTTAAGCCCTTAGTAAACCCTAATTTATGTAACTAATCCCCACTATAAATACCCCATTAGTCTAATTAGATTAGCATGTTCTTCCTAGCAATCTCTAGTGTAGTTAATATCAATCAAATCTCTCTTTAATCTTGTAATCAACATTTAATCAAGTTTTAATACAAATCTCATTTCCTTAATCTCTTTTAGTTCATCTTTCATTTTGGGTAATTGAAGATTATTTGGGTTATTATTATGAGATTGACAATCTTCCAATCAATCATCAAATACTTATATTATTCTTTGCTTTATTATTGGAATCATTAGTAGGTATAATTCTCTTAATCCCTTTTTAATTATTGTTAATTATCTTCATTTATTCATCATGTTTTACTTTGTTGGTATGATTGACAACCTTGCTAGCATGCTCAACATGATAATGAGTGAGTAGTTTCCTTTGCTAGGGTTAATGGGTAATTAGGGGAAACCAACATGGGAGATGATTCATGCTTAATTTAATATATTTTCATAGTTTATTTGCTTGCTTGTTGTGATCTTAACTTATGCACATGTTATGTTTGATGAAATGCGAGCCTATGAATCCTTGCATTTTTTACCCATCACCTATCTTTTCAATGAGACTTGTAAGACATAAACCAACTCGAGTCTCATTAGACCATGCATATAGTTGAGTAGGGAAGATTAAGTCGACTTGTAGGTGTTGTACAATCTAATCGATTCGGCTCCGGACCCAAACTTTCCTAGGATTGTAAGATATAAACCAAGTCGATCCATCACAACAATAATTGCTTGCTTATAATTTGAGAATATGTTTGTATGATCAATTCCCATGAATCCCCTATGACCCCATGACACCCTAGTGCCTTTTATCAATTGTTTACATCCCTTTTTAATCATCTTGCTTGTTTACTTTCATTGCTATTTAGTTTAGTGATCTTCTACTTCAAACCCCAAATTGTGACACCCTTAGACACCACTAGTTGCAATAGAAAATCTCATCTCAATTCCCGTCCCTTAGGATCCGACCTTTACTTGCCTATTTACTAATTGTAGAGTTGTTTGTGGAGTTATAAATTGTGTTTTGGTCTAGGTGCTCCTAACGACAAGTACCGAAAACTAAACCCTCCAAAGGGAACACGACCAATTTCGTTGATATCTTTTTGTAGATTTTAATAATTTGGTGCGTAGAGCTCATAGATAAACGTCTACCATGTACTTGTACGAGTTTATATTAAGATATCCAGGTGGGGAGTAATTTTTTAGATAAAGCTATAAATATTCGCTTCAAAATTCTAATTTGCTCTTCATTATCCACTCTTCTGGTCCATTGCCTCTTTACAGCGTAGAAAGTACTCCGTATTTTGGTAAATAATGTTATTAATACTCCTTAATTACCACATAACATAAAACTTTTTGTTGCCCTAAATTGAGTAACTTAACTAAATATGGTGTGTGAATAAAATTCTACTACTTAATAGGGCGAGAAATTTGTGTTCTTTGTATGTTATGAAGTGAGTTCTAATTGACTAATTCAATATACTTAAGATGTTTCTTCGAGCTAGCTATGTACATCTACTTCTTGTGTCTTAATAATGGTTTTGCCTCTATTCCTTATATCATGCTCAAGACCAAGTGTACATTCTATCAATATTCACCAAAACCACAAGCTTGAATAAAGAACTCATACATTCACATGCCTAATATAGTACTAATTTTTGTGGCATTGACCTACTTTTCAAAAAGAATAAAAAAAGTTTACCCTTAAACATTAAACGACAAACAATTATTCAATAAAGACCGTCTTTCATTAACCCATTGGTTTACTACTATACTATGGAGATGCAAGACTAATTTTTTTAAAAGTTTTAACGGCCACATGGAAGTGCAATGGCCTATGATCAAAGAGTAAACATACATTATAGAACAAGACCGTGAATTTCGCGGGTACCAAAACTAGTTATGATTAAAAAAGGAAGATACATTGAAGATGGTATTATTGAGTGCTATTAATTTTAATTATACAATGATGTCAAATAAGCCACGAAGACATTATATAATAGGTGGGAGATTCAATCCTGAGATCTCTTGACCCACCTTAAATACCATGTGAAGACATCATTTTTTGTTGGTGCTTCCTTCTTACTCGACTCTGTTTTTTCCCGTTACAAGTGTCGCTAAAAAGGTTGTGTGCCTACAGTTCTCATTAATTTTAACATTGCACCGATTTTGATTGATGTTGGTAGATACGATAAATGCTAGTTAAACTCTTTTACACTTCATATTTAAAAGTGCTATGAATAGTATGTTTTTATCACCACTATTAATTTACAAATGAGTTTACAAGTAGTTACAAGAAATATATCCGCTTCTCAACTAAATAAACAATAATATCTGCTAGTTAGCGGGTAAAATTATGACAGGTAGTACTTAAGACCCGAGTTCGAATCTCGTCAGTAACATATTTCCTTGTGCCTCTTTTTACACCAAGAAAATAAAACTAAACAACGAATGATAAAGCATCAATTCTTTGTGAATCCCAAAAATATAACTCGCGGAGCAAACCCAAAACTTATCGCAACACCTCTAGAACTCCTGTCTATGATAAATAAAGGGTTACAGTTATACAACACCGCTGTGTTGGAAATACATAGAAACTGTTTCTATACAAGCCGGAACAATAATAGGATAATTGTGCAACTCCACCCATATTCTATCCAAATTGACCCTTTACTCAAAATATTCAAAAACAAAAACTCCACCAACAACTATAACAAGCTAAGCACAAGTTGTGAAGCTTGTGTTATACCTCCAAAATCAATAAATGGGTTGTTGAATTGTATTACTGGTGGAAAATTCAAAGATGCTTTAAAGGGGTCACTAACCACCACAGTTCCATTTCCATATTTGCTAATCTCTTCATCAAATACCTCCCATTTATCTGAAATCACTGTCTTCAACCACGGTTTATTTCCGCCCTGATTTTGTACCATGAAATCTCTCGCCTCATGCACCACAACCAATGCGCTTTTCATATTCTCGACTTTCATGTAGCCGTCCTCCTCAAACCCATCTTTTGTATCGCCGTTAATGATCTTCTTAAGAACGAAAAAATCATCCTCGGGTATTTTTTGGATTTTGGGACATTCAGTTAGATGCAAAATCCCAATTTTTGTACAAAAATGGAAATAATCGGCCAAGTCACAGCCTTGTCTGCTAGCCTTGTGTAATATATCAAGTGCCATAGAAGCCACATCTTTATTAGCCTTCACTTTATAAATCCTCATCAAACCTTTAGCAATACCATCACAAATCTTACTATACAAATCAAATACTTCAATTACCATACAGTCCATAGCCTCAAGGACTATCACGTCGTTAGCGGTCCCACTCCCAATCGGCCTAACCTCCAGAACCGTGTCCAACAACTCCTGCCACCTATGCACCCTTACCAAAACCGTCATTGCACCAGCCCTCTCCCTCTCCGCTTCCTCCATCAACAATTCCGCCACTTCGTCTCTCAGCTCGGCCGACAGTACCAGAGACTTCATGTCGCAGAAAGAAAAATAGGCTTGGACAAACTGAGAGTAGGCCTTGCGACGAGGGCCATCTCGAGTTTGTCCATCCTTAAAACTCGAAAGATCGAATGGTAAGCGCCCGATTTTTCTTGAACCAGGGGCCTTTGTACAAAGGACTCCGTGTAGAAGGATAAGTGACTTGAGAGCGACGACCCAGTTTTGGGTCCGTTTTGTGCGATGGTTTACGGCACAAAGGAAGACCATTAGGTGATATGGTGAGGTCTTGACCCATGTGAATACCCGACGTGCGTTTTTGTAGTCGATGTGGGTGTCATCATGGCTTGTGGCTTTGATCATGGCTGCCTCAAGATCTGGTTGTCTGTACCTTGAATTTCTTGACAATATGCTTAACATTAATATGCTATTTCTATCCTTTATTTTACCTGTTGCTCTCCTCCACAACTTCTTCATTGTTATGACTATGGGTATACGCACCTTATTAGATCGTTGTGCTCGCTGACTTTCCACTGACTTTCACGCCTTTGAATTAGAAAATATAATGAATTGGGTGTTGGAAACTAATTAAAATTAAATGAATTTTGTTTGTTTGTAATTTGAAATGGGATTGTTGAAAATTTAAAAGGCCAAATAAGGAGGAGAATCAAGAGGAGATATGGGGGAGCGAGGAGGATTCCTCTTGATTTCCTTAGGCGTTGTTGGTGTTGAAACCAACATGCAATTTTGCAAATGAACGTGCAAGCATGCACTTTTAAACAAATGTTCCTTATATCGTCTGGCCATTTCCTATTCTATTTCCTGTAATAAAATAGGAAAAAAAACTATTGGAGAAGAAAATTATTAGTGGTACATATTTTGATATTTTTAGGGTACAACCAATTATTCATGTATTTTGTCCGAATAAGACAGAAATTTAATATTGAGGAGAATTTTCAAACGTAAGAACTTCGAGTAGCCATATTCTTTTGTTCATATAAACGAATATTTTTTTTATTTTTGAAGAAACACCCACAAGGGTAATACTATAATAAATATCGATCAAAAGCTACAACATTATAAGCGCTTGGTGGAAGATTTCCCAGCCAAACCTCTTTACTAACAATTCTAGGAGTAATATGTGCTAGTGTGTGCGCAACACAATTATTAATCCTACTAGTATATGACCAAATAAAGAAATACAATCATTACTTAAACCAAAATATCGTTGATAACTTGCGAGAACTAACTTCGACTTTGTCTTCGCGTCTTCAGGGCGTCAATGACAAAAAAAAATCACTCTCCACCATAATACTTCAATGTCCCTGTCGCAGCGCTTCTTGCATCCCATCCAACACCGCTACGACCTCCGCAACATGTGATTCCAAATTGTTCTCTCGGATAATAGCTCCACCCCATAAGATCGTTGCTTGCCCATCTCGACATACCATTCCCGTGCTCACACATCTCCCTCCTTCACCCCGCATCCACATTTACTTTAATATACCCTTTCGGAGCTCCCCTCCACCCGCCGTTCCCCCTTCTTCCTGCTGCCCTCCTCGCATTCTACCCTCGTTTCTGCCCACCACGTCCTCCCTTGCCCCCTCACACAACACATCATTCACCCTCCTAACAATCTTACTCGGTTCCACCTCCATAGCGTCAAATACCAATTTGTTTCGATGCTCCCACAATGCCCTACATCCCAACATAAATTTCACATACTCTGCAGCTCTGATCTCCATCCACCTAGCTTTCACCCAACTCCGTATATCGCATTCCATCTCCTATCCTTCTTATGCAAAGCCCAGTCCTTCCCATACCTAATATGCCACCCCACAATCCCGAAATATATGAAGACTCGACTCGTTAAAAGCATGACAAAAGTGACAAAAAGAAGACTCACCTCCAACTAGAGCGACAATGTTTGCTTTTGTAGCTAAAGCTTCTTTACATAGTTTCCAGAAAAAGAGCTTTACACGAGGTCAGATCGAAACTTTCCAGAGTTTATTCCACAACCATTTCTCGCGTTCCTTGTTCGATTGCTCCGCCATATCCACAAATTCCCCTGCCAATAATTTATAGGCCGTCTGAACCGAGTAAACACCGTCCCCTTCATGTCCCCAATATCATATATTTGGGCCTCAATTGGGACTAGTGCGAATATTAGTGACTCGCTCCCGTTCAAATAGTAAAAGGAACTAATTAATTATTGCCTCATCCCAATCTGATCCACCGCTCTAAAGAAATCCGCCACCACTATATTCTCATTACCACTCAGACAAGGAGATATAATCCGCCCCGTTTGCGTTCATGGCATCCACGCATGACCCCGGACCAGCGTGTTCCTCCCATCCCCAA